>NC_079211.1:31060675-31153175 GCF_029633865.1 Lampris incognitus
CTGTATGTAAGTGTACTGCCTTGGAAAATGAGAATCAGCCGCGGAGTAGAATTGCCAAATTGCCACAAATCCTAGACAAGGTGAGACACTGCAAAGGAGCAGTGTGCTGTCCAGTTTACTGGAAATAAACAAGTAACATGTGGAGAAAGTAGCTTTTTGCCATCTGCCAGAAGGATGATAGATTTGTCTGAGACACTCAAGGCACACTTCTATCAGCAGTGCAGCCGGGGGTACGGAGTGGTGGAGGAGGTGCGTGAACATGCTCCAGCCTTGCAATTAAACATCAGAAACCAGCACTCAAAACTATCACTACTCCTGCACACATACACTGTTATTTGCTGACGTTGTCATAGCAGTAGTGACGAGTGGAAACCACAACAGCCAAAGAGAGCGAGAATTGGTAGAGGGCTGAAGGAGGCTTTAAGACAGAGGGAGAGAGGGAGCAATATGTTGTCAATGCTGACAACCAAAAAGGATTGAGATTGGTTAACAGCGTCATAATCAGAATCAGAATCATCTTTATTTGGCCAAGTATGTTTGCACATGAATGGAATTTTACTCTGGTTTAGCGGCTCTCAATGTACTTACATAGAATAACAACACAACAATCTTCAGGAAACCATTGGTTGGTTTCTGTCGTTATGCAACTGTGCTGTATATAAGGTTGGGGGATACCTACAATCAGTTGAGACCAATGAAGTCACTTAGATGAGCAATGAAACACTTCTCCCACTAAACGTTGTGTCCAGATGAACCCATTCAACTTTCTGGGACTCTTCAGAAGTATATAGAAAGGTGAAACATGAAAGCAATAGTGCAATGGTACAGAGTGCAAAGATGCTGGAATAAAGGTTAGCAGGCTACTTATATACATGACAGAATATGCATGTATACATACAATATACAGCATATACGTGTGCTTAGATTTAGAGGAAGGCCAAAGAGGAGGTTTATGGATGTGGTGAGGGAAGACATGCAGGTGGCTGGTGTGACAGAGGAAGATGCCGAAGACAGGAAGAAATGGAAACAAATGATCCACTGTGGCGACCCCTAACGGGAGCAGCTGAAATTAGTAGTAGTAATAGTAGAGGTAATAGTAGACAGTGTGCTTAGATTTATTATGTCAATGTTGTGTTCATCAGAGTGACAGCCTGCGGAAAGAAACTGTTTTTATATCTGGTTGTTTTGGGGTACAATGCTCTGTAGCATCTACCAGAGGGGAGGCATTGGAACAGGTTGTGACGGGTCTACAGTGATGTTGCCTGCCCATTTCCTGACTCTGGAGATGTATGAGTCCTGAATGGAGGGCAGGTTGGCACCAATGATTTTCCCTGCATTCCTGACTGTCCGTTGTAGTCTGTTCCTGTCCTGTTTGGTGGCCGATCCAAACCAGACATTGTACAGAGAACAAAGTGGATTATTGCAGAGTAGAACTGAATCAGCAGTTCCTCAGGCAGGTCAAGTCAAGTCAATTTTATTTGTATAGGCCATTATCACAAATTACAAATTTGCCTCAGTGGGCTTTACAGCGATACAACATCCTGTCCTTAGACCTTCGCATCGGATAAGGAATAACTCCCAAAGAAAAAAAAAAACTTTAACAGGGATAAAAAAAAGGAAGAAACCTTAGGGAGAGCAAAAGAGTAGGGTTCTCTTCCCAAGATAGACAGATGTGCAATGGATGTTGTGTGTACAAAATTTACAGAATACAACATTGAAAGAGGATAGCAGAATTATAATGGAATTATAAGATATATGAAGAATATGATGAGGAGGATGCCAAGCAGTGTCCAGATGCCACTGGAACAGCCCAGGACCTGAGTCATGCAACCACCGTCACCATGTAGACCTGACAGAAGGACAGACTACATATGCATACAAGAAAGACTCACACACCATTCACATACATGGGAGAAGAGACAAGAAAAAACATTAGTCACACATCGTAGTGAGAGAATGATATAATACTGAAACAGGATAACACATTTATATGGATTTATAAGATAGAAAGAAAAAAAATGTGGTGACCAGGTGGTGACCACCATCATCATGGAGACCTGGGAGGAGGACAGACTGCATGTGCACACAAGGGAGACTTACATAACACCATTCACATACACAGAAGAAAAAAAAGAAGAAGACATCATTCAGAGGGAGAAAAGACATGTGAGCGAAGAGAATAGTTTGCAATAGTCAATAATCTATCTAATATCGTCAGCAGAACAGTGCTTGGTAAATTCATTGAGACAGAAACTGACCCGCCTTGCAGTAAAGGTTGTGACGTACTCGATTTAAAGGCAACTAATCGTAGGTTAAGGCAAAAAGATCAGTTTTAAGTTTGGATTTAAAGGACTCACCAGACTCTGCTTGTCTGATGGCAGCAGGCAGGTTATTCCACAAGAACGGGGCCCGATAGGAAAAGGCCCTGCCACCAGCTGACTTCTTTTTTAATTTTGAGTACAGACAGGAGCCTTGTATTTTGAGAGTGGAGAGCTCAAAATGGAATGCATGGTTTAAGGAGATCAGACAGGTAAGATGGGGCAAGCCCCTTTAGGATTTTATAAGTCAGCAGAAGCACCTTGAATGAAGTCTGACCTCACATGGATAGGAAGCCAATGAAGGGAGGTAAGAATTGGTATAATATGGTCAAATTTTCCAGTTTTAGTTAGGATTCTTGATGAAGCATTTTAAACCATCTGAAGACATTTAGTAATAGCATGTGGCAGACCTGAAAACAGATCATTACAGTAATCAAGTCTGGATGAAACAAATGCATGTATTATGAGTCTCCTGCATCAGCCATAGAAAGGGAAGACTGAAATTTAGCTATGTAACATAAGTGAAAAAAGGCAGTCTTGGTGATTTCGTTAACGTTCTCATCAAAGGAAAGGCTGGGATCAAACCTAACACCAAGATTTTTGGCTGCCACACTTTGTGAAATCACAGAGTTGTCGATTGTTATTGTTACTTTATGAAATTGGTATCTATGTCTAGCAGGGTCAATGACCAGCATCTCAGTTTTATCTGAATTTCAAAGCAGGAACTTCAGTGGCATCCAATTTTTCACAACAGCCAAGCAGGCCTCTAAATTAGTCATTTTTAGTACAATCATCAGCCCTTATAGGCACATACAGCTGAATATCATCGACATAGCAATGGAAATTAATTCCATGGCTGCGTATAATTTGGCTAAGAGGTGAAATATAAAAAAGGAAAAGTAGAGGGCCAAGAACCGAACATTGAGGTATGCCATATTCAACATCAGAGAATGTCAATGTCATAGCACACTTATATTTCAATAAACATTCATGCCAAGATAGGTAAAAAAAACTTCCAATTTGATTTTTGCCATTTACGTTCCAGTCTCCTGCAGGCCTGCTTAAGATGCTTTCAAAAATCAAGTAATGAAAAGCTTCTAACTGTCAAAAAAAAAGCTATAAAGAGCAGTAAACAGTTAAAAACTAAATCAAATCAATATTTGGTGTGACCACCTTTTGCCCTTTTGCCTCAATCTCTGTCATTCTTTAAAAAAAGATAAGAACCCTGCAGAATGCAGCTCCTATAGACCTATTTCACTTTTAAATGTTGATGTTAAAATACTGGTAAAAGTCTTGGCAAGGCAATTATGTCTCCCTTCAATAATCTATGAAGACCAAACAGACTTCATGAGAGGAAGGCATCTATCCTAAAATATATGGTGTTACACCACACAGAGGACATAGGTCATCCTCTGTGTGGAGCTTGCATGTTCTCCCTGTGTCTGCGTGGGTTTCCTCCGGGTGCTCCGGTTTCCTTCCACAGTCCAAAGACATGTAGGTCAGGCATCGGCCGTTCTAAATTGTCTCTAGGGTGTGTGTGTGTGTGTGTGTGTGTGTGTGTGTGTGTGTGTGTGTGTGTGTGTGTGTGTGTGTGTGTGTGTGTGTGTGTGTGTGTGTGTGTGGGCCCTGTGATAGTCTGTCCAGAGTGTCTCCCCACCTGCCGTCCAATGACTGCTGGGATAGGCTCTAGCTTGCTCGCGACCCTGAGCAGGATAAACGGTTTGGATAATGGCATGGAATGGAACACTGTTGTTTTGTATGAAAATCGGCTGATACGTTGTTAAAATCATCCCAGAGAATTTGCTACAGACTTTGGCTGCCTTGCTTGCTTCTGTTTCTCTAGGTAATCCCAGACAGCCTCATGATGTTGAGATCAGGGCTCTTTGGAGGCCATACCACCTCTTGCAGAACTCTTGTTTCTCCTTTTCACTGGAGATAGCGCTTTATGACCTTGGCTGTATATTTGGGGTCTTTGTCCTACTGCAGAATGAAGTTGGGACCGATCAGATGCCTTCATGGTGGTATTGCATGATGGATGAGAATGTTCTTGAACTTCTCAGCATTGACAATTCTATTAATTCTATTACCAGATCTCTAACACCATTTGAAAAAATGCAGCCCCAAATCTGCAGGGTTCTCCACCGTGCTTCACCATTGGCTGTAGACACTCATCCACGCGGTACCCTCCAGCTCTGCAAGGGCCAACCTGTCTTGTTTGAATCAAAAATTTCAAAACTTGACTCATCAGTCCAGAGCACTTGTTGCCATTGTTCAGCACCCCAGTGCTTGTGCTTTCTTGCATACCACAGGTGAGCCTCTTGGCTTCGTATTCACTTTGGAGGAATAGCATTTCGGCAGCAACACGAGGACCATCTCCGATGAGACTTCTCCGGACTGTAGAGAGGTGTACTTGGGTTCCAGTGGTTTCTGTGAGTTTAGAGTGGATAACACTGCTGGACTTCTTCCAATTTTGAAGGGATATCAGTTGTATCTCTTGTCTGCTGCACTCAGTTTCTGTGGTCAACCACTGAGTTTCTGGTCCTTGACCTTCCCTGGTTTTTTTTTGTGTGCTTCTTCAGAAGAGATCGGACAGAACATCTTGAAACCCCTGACCGGTGAGAAGCCTCTTCTTGGGAGAGACCTTGTAGATGCAGGATGAGTACACTGTGTCTTGCCATGGTATAAGAATAGATGATTTGAGGGTTAAACATCTACCACACCATCACCTTTTAATCTGGTTGTCCTTTCCCCAGTCTGATTCCTTCTACACCCGTTTCTGTTTAAGTTAATCAGTTTGGTTCAAACAACTCATGTTATTGATCAATAGCACCTGTCTGCAATCTTTGTCAAGTTTTTATCTGAAAAGTGGTCTATTACTTGATAAATTAATTTCTTTAAAGAAATAAATTTCTCTGTAACATTCAATTGTTGGGAAAATTAATGTTTGGATAGTTTGCTGTTTTTTACTGACACACAAATGCAGAAAACAAATTAATAAACATCTAAGATAAAATTTACATTTAAAAAAAATCAAAAGGTGCCTCAGACATTTGCCCAGTACTGTACGTTTAACACAGTAGATCCCAACTATCTTCCATACTTGTCAGAAGAGGAAGTCGTGTTCCCCAGAAGAAGAAAAAACAAATAAATAAAAAAATCTGCCAAATATATAGAAATAAAAATATATTTGTGGAACTGCAAAATAAGTCCAATTTATGGTTTTTAATGCTTCAACAATTGACCCATTGTACTGTGTTGATGCTCAGCAAGAAGATTCACCAAAATGGTTAAGTTGCTCAATACTGAAGCGATCAATGAGGTTTTTTCTCTACAACGGTAACCGATGCCAACAACAATTTAATGAGGTCTGGCCTGAAATAAAAAAAGAAAAAAAAGAAAAGTGTACCTATCCTTTAAGCATCACTTCAAGGATATTGGTTGTTGGTAAAGCAGTGTGAAAGAGAATAAAAAAAGTAGAGGTGAACACAAGCTTGTAAGTGCATTTTCAAAGTGATAGCTCTCTTTGTGCAACCCTGTGTCGGTAATATTGCGTAAAGCGGAGTGTGCTGTCCTCTAGTCTCTTGTTGCCCCTCTAGCTCAGTGTGCTGTGGTAATTGAATCAGAGATGAACTGCTTTGCTTAGGCCACTGCAGAACAGGCTGCAGGTCGGGCGAGTGAGTCTACATTCACATGCACACAAATGCATAAAAACATGCAAGTACACACACACACACACACACACACACACACACATACATGTATGCAAACATTTGTGGATACACACACACACACACACACACACACACACACACACACACACACACACAGGTACACGCTCAATTAAATCAAACAGATATCTGAGATCATTTGTTCCCTCGGCTGTTGGGCTTTTAAACAAGCTGTAGGCCTAGTTGCTATTGCACACACACTTAAACGAGGACCAATGGACTCTTGGTGTTTTTATAGCTAATTGCAACTTTATTATGATGACATCTACTGTATGTTATATGTATTTGTGTCTTTTATGTACTTATTTTATGATGTGTATTGGCTGTGTTCACTGCTGTTTGCAAACCAAATTGTCCTTTGGGTACAGTAAATACTATACAATTCAAAGCAATCCAATTATAATGGAGGGAGGTCTCTGGTTCTGATCTGTGGTAACCTGGGCCTCTAATACATCTAAGTAAGGTCATCCATTATATGCTACTAACAGCATCCTTGCTCAAAAGCTTCCATTTGCACCTCACCTCCAGGTTTCACTCTCTTGTGTAGAAATGTGCACACGCACGCACACGCACGCACGCACGCACGCACGCACGCACGCACGCACACACACACATACATACATACATACATACATATATATATATATATATATATATATATATATATATATACACACACACATAAAAGGCATATGCAAAAATATGCGCGCGCGCACACACACACACACACATTTAAAATTCATCTACCTGCCATTTAAACCTCTTCCATTACACACTGAGGGTGAGACAAAGAGAGCTACTTATGCTATAATGGAACTGTTGCCACACAGCAGGCACTGCTAAGCATGACTGCTACCCTGCTAGGCTGCTAAAAGGAAAGGGTAAAGTCAGGCCAGCCCAGGAGGCTAACTGAGGATATTTCATTTCCGCTGAAAACATCCTAATATTAATTAATGAACTATTTATGGAGTGCTTCTTGCTGCATTGAAATTGAAAATGCCAGGAATTCTTTATGTGTGAGAGATTTTGTGTGTGTGTGTGTGTGTGTGTGTGTGTGTGTGTGTGTGTGTGTGGAAATTAAATGCAGGGAAAGGCTTGAGAGCAAGAATGGAAATTGGATGTCTGTGAGTAGGAGGGTAAGAGGGTCCTGCTTGTACCCTCCATTTTATTAAGTTAGTTAAGTTTATACCTGAAATATGATCCTTTCCAGCATCAAATATATCTATGTGAGGATACTAACAAGGTAATGTTAAGATTTTAAAAAAATATACATGTTGTGGTTATATTTTTTTCTGTGTGTGTGTGTGTGTGTGTGTGTGTGTGTGTGTGTGTGTGTGTGTGTGTGTGTGTGTGTGTGTGTGTGTGTGTGTGTGTGTGTGTGATGGACTCTGCTGGAGCTTCCTGCTCCTCTTAGCCCCCTCCCTCCTGCTGCTTCTCCTGCACACACCCTTCCACACATTCTCCAATCAGCACCTGCCAGCTGTCCCAGGGCTCCAGAGTAACTTTTTCCACTGGCAGCATCAGTGCTCCTTACTGAAAATTTTAGGAGCACCAGCACAAAATTTAGGAGCACCACTTAAATTGACACGCAACACAACACATTGATATTTTTCCATCTTAACTGTATTACTGATAAATACTTTGGTAATAAATAGACCACTTACAGAAATAACAATACGCTGTTTTATTTTAAATGTCACAAAGTGAGGTATTGCTTAAGAGCAAAAAAACTAAAAACTAAAAACAAAAACAACAACAAACAAACAAAAAACAATAACTGAAACAAAGTTCAAGCTCTAAAGTGTGTTTTATAAACATAGGCACCAAATAATACATTTATAAATGTAAACATAAGGTATGTGGTCAGTAACATTACTGTCATTACAGCACAAGAACGACATCAAAACACGTAAACACTGAACTTACAGCACATACCCCTGAGGGCCACTAGGAAGCTCTAACCAACCCTTGAAATTGGGCCGTCTAGCTCTTTTACCCTGACTGAACCACATCGGTACAGCCTCCTTGGCATCAAACTCAATGTGGCACTGCAATAACCCTGGAAGAGAAAAATACTCACTGTAACTACAAATAAATATTTTAGTAATAAAGTGCAATAAATATGTCACTCACATATGTGAACAAGCTGTATTATACTGTACACAACCACCTACTTACTATAAAGTAATGCTTTTTTATATTATTTATCATCACTCCCTCGCTTCTTTGCACTATATCCTGTTTACATTTCGCATAGACGGTTTCACCTGTATATAGTCATTCCTAGTGTATATTTCTGAAGACTGTGAGTTCTGTGTGCGAGTACAATGAGCCAAACCGGAGTCAATTTGCTTACATACCTTGAGCATTTGCGTGATGGTATTCCACGTGGCCAGTCAAAACATTCACTGGCCTCCCTTGCTGCAGGATCCGTGCATACACAATCTTGCATTCCTTGATTGACACATCCGTGTCGCCATCAGTCATGAATGAGTGATACATGGAGTCCACTATTTTTTTGCCTGTCTTCTTTTTAAGTGTATCAGCTATCTCTCCAATAAACTGGGAACATGCCGTGTCGTTGCTGTATGTGGTGTTAACTTTAACTCCGTTCTTTTTTTAATAAGTCTGTAGCTGTAGCAGGAAAATGTGCTTCTTTCTTAATGTCTTATAAAACCTTCCCAGAGGGAAAAGTTTGTTTAGTATAATAAATGTTGTTGTGTAATCATATTGTAAATACTATTTGTAAATATAACTTATGGTTTCACAATGTTTTGGGTAATAATGACACCTACCGTTGAGACAAGTGAGCTACGTTGACTGGGCAAGATACTGATCATGTGATCAAGTTGACTAATTTGAGAGGAAATGCGTAAAGTGCCGGAACCAAAGTGTCTTTGCAAAAGAAGAGTCTTAAGTGCGACATTAAAATAGAGTAAATGACTCCTAAATTTCTGGTCAGAAGGCGCACACGATATGTGATTTTTTGTTAATCATTCTACCTTTGTGTAATTCATTTATTGTTTCACATGTTAATGTGAATGAAAGTTTCAAAAGAGCATTGATGCTAGTTTTGGTTGCTAAGCTACATGACTAACTAAATCCTCATGGACACTAAAAGGTATTTTGCTAAGAAACTGCTATTGGCCAACAGACTAATTTTGCCCTGATAATATGATAAAATGTAATTATTTCATTTCAGTTTTTCACGGTGTTTGAAGTTGTGAAAGAAGACAATAAAACACTTGTCAAACATCGATCGGAACGTAGTTTTGTCTGTACCAGAAGAAACTTTCGGAGTAGTTACACACTCTGTGACCCTTGAATTTTGTGAATGGTAGCTCTTCTTTGTAGATGTAGTACGCTGTATTGAATTTTATTTCCATTTCGGCCTCTTCTGCAGAACGATTTGCAGATGCCTGCCTTTCAAATGCCGTTTGCAGAGACGCTGAACTTCTAGCCGTGCACCTGTCCTTGCTGTTGTTGTGCTTAAAGATGGTGTCGTGCTTGAACATAGCGGTGCCGGTCGAGGGGGTCGGCAAACTTGGTTTTCCCCGCAAAAGTTGTCTCACACTGAGAACAGTACATGCAGTAGTACATGGTGCCTTTTTCTTTGCAAAATCGCAGCCATGGATATTGCACAAGCCATTCCTGTCGGAAGGAATACGTCTGTACCTTTTTTACATGACTTGCTGCGTCCTCGTCTGAACTGTCATCAGTTGGGGTCGGTGGAACAGGAGGAGAGTCTGAAGGAGGGTCTTTTCTTTTAAAAAACGAATCAGTAGTTCGTTTCATTGTTCGTTTAATAGCGAGAGCAAGTCCTACTAAGTGCAGCACCTGCATCCCGCGAGCGGTTTTTTTCCTCCACAATGCTGCTTTGTTTTGGTCACGTCAAGAGAGCCTCGCGGTAACTCCTCTCTCTCACGCGTGTACACACACACACACACATACGCCAAGCCCACTCATTCACACACAAGTTCTCGCTCTTACTGGTTTTCACATGATTAAAAAAAAACTGCACGTCGCATCAGTGCGCCTAGGTTTAAAATGTACTGCACTGACGCCAAAACTAGGCGCAAAATGTGACTTGTGGTCGCACTCTGGAGCCCTGCTGTCCCCACCAGTACACTGTCTCCACCCACTGGCACTCCCCCTGCATTATCTGTCAGCCTACCAGTTTCTCATTCTGCTACACTCGTTGCTTGCCTGTTTCATTACCCCAGTATATACGTATTCTAGTCAGTTGGCCCTTGTTGTTTGCCAGATCGTAGTTTGTGCTTCCTGCCTGCTTCGTATCCCACCTGATTGTATGTATTGCCTTTTTTCTGGATTTTGACCTGTACCTGCTTCCTTGTTTGTACCATTCGCCTTATGCCCTTACCTTAGCTCGGTCGGTTTGATTTTTGTTGTTGTTCTTTTTCGATCTCTGGAACGGACTGTACTTTGCCCTGCCAGTAATATCAGTAAAGTCACTCTTTTGCCTAACTCCTGTCTCTGCTCGGTGATTCTGCATGTGGGTCGTCTCTGATCTGTGATGGTACGATCTGGCCAGGAATGGACCCAGCAGAATTTTAACACTTCTGCGCTCTGGTGGACAAGCAAGGCTCCGCTCTCAACACTCGTCAAAAGGAAATGGCCACAGTAACACAACACCTGCAAGTACTTGCTGAAAGTGTTGATCACCCGTCGGCTCAGCTACGGCAGCTCCAGGACACAGCTCCGTCCAGCCCAGCAGCTTCTCCACCATTGTCTCCGCCTGTTCCCTTGATGCCGCATCCCAGCCATGAGCCCCGTCTGCCTCCTCCCAGTCACTACAGCAGTGAGCCCAGCCTTTGCCGTTCTTTTTTTATCACAATGCTCTCTCTGGTGTTTGAGCTACAGCCATCTACCTTCCCGTCTGACCACTCCAGGGTTGCCTACATCATCACTCTCCTGGATGGGAGAGTGAGGGAGTGGGGGACGTCAATTTGGGAAGCCAATTCACCTGTCTGCGCCTCCCTGGATAGCTTCACTCAGGAAATGAGGAAGGTGTTCGACAGGTCCATCTGTGGCAGAGAGGCGGCACGAGTCTTGTTGCGGGCACGCCAAGGGAGGAGGTCAGTCTCTAATAATGCCACTGACTTTCGCACATTGGCTGCTAACTGTTCTTGCAATGTGGAGGTTCAATACGATGCCTTTCTGAATGGACTCTCTGAAGCTATAAAGGATGAGCTAGCCACCTGTGAACTACCTACTAGTCTCATGCATTGATACCAGGTTAACACAGAGGCAGAAAGAGAGGCTAGCCAGGCGCCCTCAGTTTTCCCTCCATAGATCACCAGCAGCAGAGCCAGCCCTGAGCCCTTCGGATCCTGAGCCTATGCAGGTGGACCACACATGGTTGCCTCCAGGAGAACGATGACAGTGCATCCCCATAGGCTCCTGCTTTTATTGTGGCCAGTCAGGACACTACGTCACTTGCTGCCCATTAAAAGGCTATGCTTGCCAGTAGAACGGGAGTTACTGGTGAGCGTCCTCCCCTTCCTCGAATCTTCCATCAAATGCTCTCTACTAACCGCCACCCTTCAATGGAGAGATCAGCGACTGGAGGTTGCCATGCTGCTGGACTCTGGTGCTTCTCCCATGGGTTGAGTATGCGCATAATTCACTTCCTGTCACCTCCATGGGGCTCTCCATTTCAAGTTTGTTTTGGGTATCAATCCCCTCTGTTCCCCTCACAAGAAGAAGAAACATTTGTGCCCTCGCCCAGGCTTTTTTCCGCAGATGTCACCGGACCTGGCAACGAGCTCATGCCCAACTCCTGTGGTCCTCAGCCCATCAAAAGGAACAGGCTGACCGCCATCGCTCCGTCGCTCCTCGATACCAGATAAGACAAAGGGTCTGGTTGTTGTTCGGGGATCTGCCCCTCCAAACTGCCTCCAGAAAGTTGACTGTCAGGTTCGTGGGCCCATGTCCTGTGTCTAAAATTATTAATCCCTCTGTTGTCCGTTTACAGTTGCCATGGACCCTTCGGAGAATCCATCCCACCTTTCATGTCACCGGTATCAAGCCAGTATGCACCTGTGTCCTTGCCCCGCCCGCCAACCCTCCTCCTCATCCCTGGCTCATCAATGGCGAAGAAGTCTACACTGTCAAGGAACTCCTCAAGTCTCGACGCCAGGGGAGAGGCATTCAGTATTTGGTGGACTGGGAGGGCTACGGCCCTGATGAAAGATCTTGAGTTCCTGCCAGGGACATCTATGACCCCCACCATCATCAGGGAGTTCCACCGTCTGAACCCTGACCAGCTCAATAGGACGCCTGGGGGTGTCCATGGGGGCGGGGGGGGGTACTGTGATGGACTCTGCTGGAGCTTCCTGCTCCTCTTAGCCCCCTCACTCCTGCTGCTTCTCCTGCACACACCCCTCCGCTCATTCTCCAATCAACACCTGCAAGCTGTCCCCACCAGTACACTGTCTCCACCGACTGGCACTCCCCCTGCATTATCTGTCAGCCTATCAGTTGCTCATTCTGCCACACTCATTGCTTGTCTGTTTCATTACCCCAGTATATAGTCTAGTCAGTTGGCCCTTGTTGTTTGCCAGATCGTAGTTTGCGCTCCCTGCCTGCTTCGTATGCCACCTGATTGTATGTATTGCCTTTTTTTCTGGATTTTGACCTGTGCCTGCTTCCTTGTTTGTACCTTTCGCCTTATGCCCTTCCCTCAACTTTGTCGGCTTTTTTTTTTTTTGTTGCTCTTTTTCGATCTCTGGAATGGCCTTTACTCCTCCTTGCCAGTGATATCAGTAGAGTCACTCTTTTGCCTAACTTCTGCCTCTGCTCAGTGATTCTGCACGTGGGTCGCCTCTGATCTTTGACAGTGTGTGTGGTGGGGAGGTACATTTGGGTATGCGTGTGCACATATGTATGTCTTTGGGCTTGTGTCACCCAGACTGGTCAATAACACCCATCTGGCTTGCTTTCAAAGCCAGTAATAATCAATATAAATGAGGTAATGGAGGCACTCCACTACTTGAGTGCAAGGCTGACTGCTTCCCGTCTCCGAGACATAAGACCATCTTAACAAAGTGGAGTCATCTATCAGCATTAGAGACAACAAACAGACTAAAGACAGAGAGAAAGTACATCCTGTTTGGACATGTGCTCCAAACGTATACTGCATATTGGTCAGTTAGTAAAATTTGAGCAATACAGTCAAAATGATTGCGCCTCAATTTTTCCAATGCATTGATTAAAAGTATTTGCATGTAGGTTACAGAAGAGATAATGTGAGATGACTGCAGGGTGGCTTAGCCAACATGTACACATTTGTTCAGTGTGGCAGCTAATGTGACCGTCAACAGATCTGTGTCCTGTGAAAGTACCCTTGAGGAAATCACTGAAAGACACTACCAGGCAAGTCACTGGTCAAACTGGATACGACTGTCAGCTAAATTTCTAAACTGTGAAGGAAAGGATGTATCGTTTTGGTCTAAAGAGAAATACTGGCACTGAAGCACTTCTACATTTGTTAAGAGTCAAATCCAAAGTAAAAAAGTAAATAACATGGTCAAATAGAAATTTAAGTCCCCATCCGGTCAGAGCAATTACAGAGAGGACTCAGCTTCTCTGCTCACTGATTAATTAATGCATGGGAGATAACAGCAGCATTAGGGCTGTTTTAGGAGAGAGGAGCAAGCTAGTACATTGCCTCCAGCCTTGCAATAGCATTCTCTTTGAGCCCAGCACCATACATATCTCATTTCTTCACTCTCTTCCAACTGCAGAGATGCAATAATGGCTGGCAAAAAAGGGTGCAAGGGTGCATTATGGACCAGAACTGTGCCAGCAATAAAATGGTGCCCCATTCCTGCACCAGGTGTATTCACAATTCTGCATTTTGATTATCATAAGACATGCATATGCATGTGTAGTGGCACAATAATATGTCAGTTTTGTCAGTGTGTCATATAATGATACACACTATGTTGGTCTTACTAGCTATAGCAATTTAGCTTTGACAATTTAGCTGATGTCCATGGTCTCTCTCTTTCTCTCTCTCTCTCTCTCTCTCTCTACCGCCTGATGACTTCGGGAATTTGCTTTGCTAAATTATATACATAAATTGTATATTACTCTGTATTTAGTCTATGATGTTACATTATAATTATAATTATGTTACTTTTGTGTATTCTGTGCATTCCACACAAACATGTCTGTCCATCCTGGAAGAGGGATCCCTCCTCTGTTTGCTCTTCCTGAAGTTCCTTCCATTTTATGCCTGATAAGGTTTTTCTTGTGGAGTTTCCCTCATCCGAGTCGAGGGTCTAGGGATAGGGGGTGTCGTATATTGTACTGATTGTAAAGTCCCTCAGGACTACCTCGTGATTTTGGGCAATACAAATAAACTTGACTTGTCTTTATTTACTATCACCCTTGAGCGCTATCTTTATCATTGACCAAAGTTTTAATGTTCTGGAAATAAAATAACTGCAATAATGTGGAGCTTTTGGGGGAATTTAAATAAGTCGATGATAAATACAAATAAAAGAATAAAACTAACCAATATGGTATCTGTGCCGTGTTTATATTTACTGGATCTTGCACACAGGTGACATTCTTCTAGCCAGTGGTGTAAGGTAGTTAC
The DNA here is from genome assembly GCF_029633865.1 of Lampris incognitus. NCBI lineage: Eukaryota > Metazoa > Chordata > Actinopteri > Lampriformes > Lampridae > Lampris > Lampris incognitus. Next base: position 31,075,348 of record NC_079211.1, read on the forward strand.
GATGGGCCCCAGGGAATGTTATTATGATGGGCCCTAATAAACGCTAGTTACTAGTTATGAAGCACACATAAACACACACTATTAGACGTAGGTATACCGTATACTGTTTGACTATACGTGAAGGGATAGCCAACCTAGCATCTACTAGGCTATTAGCTAGCTAGCTTACCCTATGGCTAGCTACCAGGTAGAGACCATTATTTACCTACCCAACATAATGTATGTATAACTTGTCTTGAAATTTATATCTAACAAAAGCCTAACATCACGATTATTTCGGAATATATCTAGCTTGCTATGCTAACATTACTATGGTTGTTGCTGATGCCAGCCGAAACGTTGCATTACTGCTGGGGGGGGGGGTCATCCTTACCTTGCGAGGCAGATGGATTTACGAGATCATGAGAATACATCGTGCCAGGTTTCAAGTTATGTGCTTGTGGCCGAACCACAGTGGTTCAGAACAATCAGTGTCCTATAAAGAACTACTGGTAGCTATGGGTGTGGTTTAGGTGTGACGACAGCGAGAAGTGACTACTTGTTTGAAATCAACAATGGCAGCTCAAAAAGAGGTCAGCGTAGATGCTGCTATAGCATCAATTACATCAGAACTGGGGAGTATTCCTTCATTGACAGAAGAGTAAGGAGCGGCACTGAAGGCTTTTCTTGATGGAAAAGATTTTTTCCACTCTTCTCCTGATTGGCTTTGACAAGAGTTTGATTTGATCTGATTGGTTGAAGTTAGCCTGTTACTTAGACTTGGTGGTGGAATGAGGAAGTACAGGTAAGTATATAGCGGAAGAGGTGGGATAGTCAGAGAGATGAAGAAAGTAGAAAGGAGTACAAGGAGATGTGGCGTAAAGCAAAGAGAAAGGTGGTGAAGGCAAAGGAAAAGGCATATGGCGAGTTGTATGAGAGGGTTGGACACTAAGGAAGGCGAAAAGAACTTGTACCGATTGGCTAGACAGAGGGACTGAGCTGGGAAGGATGTGCAGCAGGTTAGCATGATGAATGCTAGAAATGGAAATGTGTTGACAAGAGAGGAGAGTGTGTTGCTAAGGTGGAAGGAGCACTTTGAGGGGCTGATGAATGAAGAAAATGAGAGACAGAGAGGGTTGGATGATGTGGGGGATAGTGAATCAGGAAGTGCGGTGTATTAGCAAGGATGAAGTGAGGGCAGCTATGAAAAGGATTAAGAGTGGAATGTGGCCCAGATGATGTACCTGTGGAGGCATGGATATGTTTTGGAGAGATGGCAGTGGAGTTTTTAACTAGATTGTTTAACACAATCTTGCAAAGTGAGAAGATGCCTGAGGAGTGGAGAAGTATACTAGTATCGATTTTCAAGAATATGGGTGATATGAAGAGCTGTAGTAACTACAGAGGTATAAAGTTGATCAGCCACAGCATGAAGATATAAGAAAGAGTAGTGGAAGCTAGGTTAGAAGGAGAGGTGATAATTAGTGAGCAGCAGTATTGTTTCATGGCACAAAAAAGTACTACAGATAGAATGTTTGCTTTTAGAGTGTTGAAGAAATATAGAGAAGGTCAGAAGGATTTATATTGTGTCTTTGTGGATTTAGAGAAAACATAGGACAGGGTGCCGGGAGATGAGGTGTGGTGTTATATGAGGAAGTCAAGAGCGGCATAGAAGAGTGGTGCAGGATATGTACAAGGGCAGTGTGACAGTGGTGAGGTGTGCAGTAGGAATGACAGATGTGTCCAAGGTGGAGGTGGGATTACATTAAGGATTGGCTTTTTTTAACTACTTTATTAATCCCTGTGGGGAAGTTCTTTCTCTGCATTTAACATATCCTAGTTGTGTAGCTAGGAGCAGTGGGCAGCCACCATGCATTGCCCGGGGATCAACTCCAGTTCTTCTTACCATGCCTCGGTCAGGGGCACAGACAGGACTATTAACCCTAACATGCATGTCTTTTTGATGGTGGGGGAAACCAGAGCACCCAGAGAATACCCATCGCAGACAAGAGAATAACATGCAAACTCCACACAGAGGACCACCTGGGATGACCCCCAAGGTTGGACAACCCCAGGGTTCGAACCCAGAACCTTCTTGCTGTGAAGTGACTGCACTAACCACTGGGCCACCATGCTGCCTTAAGGGCTCTGAGCTCTTTTTTGTTTGCAGTGGTGATAGGGAGGTTGATGGACGAGCTCAGGCAGGAATCTCCATGGACTATGACAGGTGATCTGTAGTGAGAGTAGGGAGCAAGTTGAGGAGAGCCTGAAGGGGTGGAGGTATGCACTGGAGAGAAGGGGAATGAAAGTCAGTAGAAGCAAGACGGAATACATATGCATGAGTGAGAGGGAGGACAGTGGAATGGTGAGGATGCAATGAGTAGGGGTGGTGAAGGTGGCTAAATTTAAATACTTGGGGTCAACTGTTCAATGAGGAGTGCGGAAGAAAGGTGAAGAAGAGAGTGCAGGCAGGGTGGAGAGGGTGGAGAAGAGTGTCAGGAGTGATTTGCAACAGAAGGGTACCAGCAAGAGTGAAAGGAAAGGTTTACAAGATGGTAGTGAGACCAGCTATGTTGTATGGTTTGGAGACAGTGGCACTGACGAAAAGACAGGAGGTGGAGCTGGATGTGGCAGAGTTGGAAATGCAAAATTTTCATTGGGAGTGACGATGAACAACAGGATTAGGAACGAGCATATTACAGAGACAGCTCAGGTTGGACAGTTTGGAGAAAAGGCAAGAGAGCCAAGATTGAGATTGTCTGGACATGTGCAGAGGAGAGATGCTGGGTATATTGCGAGAAGGATGCCGAAGATGGAGCTACCAGGCAAGAGGAAAAGAGTGAGGCCAAAGAGGAGGTTTATGGATATAGCGAGGGAGGACATGAGAGTGGCTGGTGTGACAGAGGAAGATGCAGAGGATAGGAAGAGATGGAAACAGATGATCCGCTGTGGTGACCCCTAACGGGAGTAACCAAAAGTAGTGTTAGTAGTAGTAGAGGTTGAAGTTAGCCCATAATAGACAGTGGTAGACAGATGGTTAATCCAATCACCTGCCAATATTTTTTGAAAATGCCTGTCCTTTTCCAAACAGTTTCAAAGGACGACTTCTCAGATGGTTCTGAGTAAAAACCATCTGGTGCATCAGGTTAGGGTCGTCTGTGGTCTAGTGACTGTTAATAATAAAGCCAAAGAAATCTGATTTAGGAAGCTTTGCCATCTTCTCCTCCTTTTCTTTTCTCTTTTCTTTTCTTACTGCCGTTTATATGTTTGAAAGGCATGACTGCTCACTCGGCTTGCAGATGTGCTCAGCTTGTCAGTGTTGACATTCACATTTTGCACCTAAACTAGTTATATCGTTTCATCACATGATCGGAGACTTGACAATGGTAAAAAAACAAACATATTACTCAGCAATCATCATTGCATATCTGTATATGACAAAAATACCAAAGAAAATAACAAATTATTAATTTTATTGAAGTTTTCAATAGTTTATTTATAGTTTTTATAGTTTATGTAGAATAAGCATACAATTTTGTTATAGATTGTTACAAACTATTTTACCAAAAAAATTAAAACCATGATGGAGATGGGTTTGCCTTTTCAAGGGCACATATAGAAAATGGCACCATTCTTTAATTTAACATGAGTTCTTCTTTGAACACAGGCGTATTTCTAAGGTGGCAATCTGAATTATTCGCAAGGGCCTGTTCTCCTCCTAAAATATTGTTGGAGGCCCCACTCTCTCTACGGGCCCCTCACCCCACGGGCCCTAGTGCAACCGCATTGCCTGCACTGTCTATATTGCTTCTAGCAAAGAAGTGGTGTACTTTTCATATACGTTAGTATTATAATCTAATGTCATTATTTCAGGGGGAAATAAAATACTTATATCGCATAATCACCACATCCTGTATTGTGGTTAAATATGGGGTGTCAAGCGTAACAGACCTTCGTTTGTAGACAGAATGCCTTTTGTGCTATGAAACGCATTCTGTCTACGAAAAAAAACCTGTTACACTTGGCGCCCTGTAGTTAAAAGAATATATGGCCATTTTTAGGACCACAATGCTCAGTGCTATTTATCTTTTTCTGTGTGTGTGTGTGTGTGTGTGTGTGTGTGTGTGTGTGTGTGTGTGTGTGTATGTGTGTGTGTGTGTGTCTGCGTGTGTGTGTGTCTGCGTGTATGTGTGTGTCTGCGTGTGTGTGAGTGTGTAATGCTGTCAGTGAAAATCATGGAGAATGACCAACCCATGTCTCTTCTTTTTGGGCCTATAGAAAGGAATTGTTGTCATTAATGCAAATTAATGTTTTTTACACAAGACCATATCCTCTTGGATCCTCTTTCTGCGGCAGGAAGTCGACTTTCTCTTGGCCAATGTATCTGGTAGACTTGCCATTTGCACTAACAGTAGTTTCACTTCGACTTGAACAGTCCAACAAGCAGGATATACCAAGACATTACTTTCCAGTCATACAATGTGACGTACAATAGACATGCACGCCATGCTGGCATGGCCTGATTCTGAGGTTCCAAACATCAGCATGCCATGCTGGTGACTTACTAATTTGTTTGAAACATAACAGGTGCAGCATCATAGCTGGGATGTTGGGATGAAATAAAAGGGGCATATACAACCGGAGGCATAAAAAAAAAAATGAAATCCCTTTCTGATAGGATTGCCCCCATGTTTACAAATGAAAGTGTCTTTTAATCCCTCCTCACCAAAATCACCTTTTTTTTTGGTGGGAGAAATCCTCTAAAGCTTTTCGAAGCATAGAAACAACATCAGATTCTAACATATTCGATATGCTGTTTTTTTGTTTTCTTTTTTTTTCTTTTTTTTTTTTACACTAAACGATGAATGTAAAACAGCTTAACGAAAAATTGCATGTTTTGGTTTTCCTTACATTTAGAATTAATTAATTGCAAGCTAGTTAGTGGTTAAGGGATGTTTTGCAATAAATAGAAGCACAACATACAGGCAGACTGGGCAGGGCACCAATAAAAGCATGGTGTTGTGTTGTGTTGTGTTGTGTTGTGTTGTGTTGTGTTGTGCTGTGTTGTGCTGTGTTGTGCTGTGCTGTGTTGTGTTGTGCTGTGCTGTTCTTACAAAATGACCACCCATTGTCAGTGAGCTGAAGGACAGAAGTTGCCCTCTTCTACGGTGTCAGAGTGACTCACCTCTTTAATGAGTATACATTTGCAAGCCCTCTGCAGTAATCATGCACTCTCCCTCAGTGCGCTCTCACTTAGGAAATTGTACATTTGCAGTTATTGTGTTTCAAACACTTGAATAGACCTACGGTTATTATATCATATCTAGAATTATATACAAAAAGGGAAACAAACAATTTTCTTAGGTGATTATATAATAGTTATTGTACAATATCATAAAGGTTAAGGTGTTGGGGAGGAAGATGCGGCCGCAACAGGAGCTAATACAATACATCTATAGTTTTTATTGGTAAGAGTATTGGTAATGACACATATTCTCAGTGTGCCTGCAGCTGATGTTGCCGCACAAAGATGTTTCAAAATCGAAATCGCTACCTCTTTTCACATCCACACACACACAGTCACACCTAGAAGCACACACTCATAGATGCAAAGAAGCAGACACTCCCTCCATATTTCTCACAATATCACAAGATCAAGGGGCACACACTCAAATGCATCAACAGCAACATACATTTTGAGCCTTTAAAGACAGCAGGCCACGGTGGAGAAAGAAGGGATCTTGTGGGATGCAGACACCTGAAAGTAGCACAAGACTGACAGATGCGAAGCATGAGAAACCACTACCGAGGTGATCCTATGAGCATCACAGGCAGCTGTTTTGTTTTGTATGTTTATTGATCTGTGTATGTGTGTAATTAGACATACTATATCTAAATGATTTCTCCTATTTATTGTAACGTTTATGTGCATGCATACATTTTTTTTGCATGCATGCACAAGTACACACAAGCATGTGCATGTGCACATACGGGCACGAGAGCATGTGCTTGAATGCAAAATCTGTTCGCGTCTGTTGCTGTAGGCAAAGCTGTGTATACTTTCGCCCTTTTTTAGCTTATTGGCACACAGGTCTTTGCTAGGCAGCTCAAAGGAGAGTAAAAGTGAAGGCTAAAGTCTCAAGCATGCCTCATATTCTATAGTTCCCTCGTTGTTCTTGCAGCTCTGACAGCATAATGTTCCAATTCCTCCAAGGACATGATTTGCTCTATAAACCCTACAGCCCACCTTTCTGCCTAGGCACAGTGCATGCAAAAACCTGATTATCTTGCCTAGCTATTCAAAGAGACACTGTGGTGGTCTAAAAACTCCAACATTGTTTCTAATCTGTGCAAGATTCCCTGTGATTTGTTCTGCACCAGAGGAATAGTACATAGGCACAGTCCAGCCCTCCCCCATCTAGCAGTTCCCTAATACCTAATACTTTTTCTCATGTGCATATGCAAAAATGTTCTTTGCGTGCATACAAACACACATTATGAACACACACACACACACACACACACACACACACACACACACACACACACACACACACACACACACACACACACACACACACACACACACACATAACTGTGATGATTTATTTTCTCATTATTCATGGGAATCTAATCCGCTATTGGTTTGTTGTATCATTAAAGTTGGCTTGCAGCAGTTGGCTTGCAGCAGGCTTGGAAACAGAAGAACAGTTGGAGCTTGCCTGCCACCAAACGTGGAACCTCTCCCAAACGTCTAGTAGCTGTTGTCCCCTCTTTATTAAATGTTTTATTTTCTGGGTTATCACCAGCCGCAGCTAAACCCAGTGTGAGTTGCTTGAGATCAACGACACTTTGACGCAAAGGAAGTGAAGCTCAACATGAGGGCTCCATTGAATAAGTTGAACAAGATGTCAAGGAACATCATTTTCCCCACAAATGAAGCATTGTTCGAAAACCAAGCAGGTCAAATGGGAGTTTCTAATATGAATGTGGGCCAAACAAACAGCATGTGAGCTATCTGTTCAAACAGCATCTAGTCAGCATTGTTGAGTAGTAGTACTGTGAGAATGACAAAAATAAATCTACACAGACTCCGAAAACAATCAACCCCTTTCCTTGTCATAATATTAAGTACCAATTTTTAAATTTATTTTTGTGTATCAGTGAACACCAAATCTATCCCCACAACTGAATGAATGACGATTATGACTGGATCACCTGATGAACTCAAGTTCCACACACCTCTGCCGCCCAAATAAGTTAGCCCTCGAACTGCCGCAGCTTTCACCCCTGACCCGGGAAGAATAATTATTGACTTGTAATTAGAGCTTGGTCGGGTCTGCAGGCTGTGTAGTTTGCCTGGAGATGGTGTGGGAAAAGTGGGGCGCAGAAACACCACAGGGCACAGCTTTATAGCCCGACTGCCTCTAGAAGGCACTAGAAAGAATACAGAATGAGAAGGTTGGGTCTAAAGTGATAATGATTTCAGAAAAATCAACTGAAATGAAAGGAAAGGGGAAGGGTGAGAAAAATGAAAAGATGCTTTTAAGTAACAGTCAAAAGGAGAATTTAAAAAAGACAGAGAAACAGAGAGAAGGAGGGAGAACAAAAAACAGCTATCCAGATAGCCTATTCAAATACAACCAGTGTGGCAATGTCATTGTCAGGAGCGCGACAAATACAAGAGAAAAAAAAGCCAGAGGTCTTCCCTTGCCCTCAGACAGACTCTGTGTGGGTAGTTGGCTCACAACAGTCATCTGAGCCATGTGGCAAACACATTCACAGCATGCCGCTAAGCCACCCACACCAACCTCTGAGGGCATTCCCAACAGTGCAAAATAGTGGGCACAGCACTGTTGCATTACCAGAACTTAAACAATGCTCACTATTGTCAGTGTAGCTACATGCAGACTTTGTTGATTCTGTGCACATAAAAACCAACCAGGTGACCTGGGCTACAATATATCAGAATCATAACTGGAAACTTTGTCATTTCATTTCATGCACTTGCGCACATGAAATGAAATGAAACATCGTTTCCCCCAGCCCACAGCAGTGCAACACAAAGACAAAAACACATAGCCAAAAACTACAAGAACACAATATATATCCAAACTAACGCATATATCTAAACAAAAAAAAACAAAAAAACCAGTGTCCAGGAGAACAAATGCCAGGATGACTGTCAGAACTGCCGGTCTGCATGGGCTAGCAGTTAGCTTAGCCTGTCCCACTTTCACATCCTGTCAGACCACCCTTGGTGTTTCCTCTTTGGGTGCAGCTCCGGTCAGGGCCGTGGTCCTTGGGCCCACAGGACACAGCAGACCATGCACCCTCAGCCGATGCAGCGCTAGTTCTCCCAACCAGACACCTTCAACACACCTCCCTGCACTCCACATGACGACACTAAAAAGACAGTAAAGGCTAGGCAAGGCTGCTGCCAGACCGCCCTCGGTGTTATCGTAAGTGCTGGTCTGCATGGGCTAGCAGTTAGCCTAGCCTGCCCCGCTTCCGCCTCCTGTCCGACCGCCCTTGATATTACCTCTTCGGACACAGCTCCAGGCAGGGCTGTTGTCCCTGGGCCCACAGGATGCAGCAGATCAGCTCTCAAAGCTGGTCCAGCTCCAGCTCTCCCAGCCATCAAACAAAGACAAACTTAGATACAGATGTGGAGAAGACACTGCATTGACGGTACTGGGTGAGGCTGCCGCAAATGTGAATTCATGCCATCATCTTCCCACACCGACTGGGTGAGGCTGCTGCAAACGTGAATTTGCGCTGCCGTCTTCCCACAACAGAAGCCTTATATATTATATAAGAATATTTACTATACTTATATACTAATTAAGGTGACAAGACAAAGTGATTAATCACCAAGCTGGGATGTGTTTCAGTGTCACAGTGCAAAAGCGCAAGACCGGACTGACAAACATCTAGTCAGAATGCAAATATGTCTTGTTTAACACAGAGATGCTCTAAATAGATAAGATTTTTGGGGGTGGGCAAATCATTGTGCACATCATAATAGGTTGATCATCAATCTGTAAACTGGGTGCTATGTCTATGCCCCCCCCCCAAATAAGTAAATAAATAAATACATACATACATAAATAAATTACAAAAATAAACTTGCAGAAAGATAAGAGAAAACAAATTAGCTAACAATGCCAAAAATCACTATAACAGTTATGGTCAGTAAACATTTATGGGTTAAATTACTCAGAGATCCAAGGAGGATCTAAAAGCTTACCTTTTTCCAGGACTACAGTGCCTGTTATACTTACTTTAGTGAAAACATCAAGGTAAGGATTAGGGTTAAAAGAGGTAGTCGATGTAGTTATGATGAGTTGAAGCATAGTCTACACAGGATGAATTTAATAGAGGTACATTCTCCAAAAACAAAAACAATCACCCAGCCACTGAGGATGCACAAGCCAATGCATTCTTAGTGCCGGTACCAAGCCTGGAAAAATGGGGAGGGTTGCATCAGGAAGGGCATCCAGAGTAAAACTTTTGTCAAAGCAAATATGCGGATCATAAATAAAATTTCCATACTGGATTGGTCGAGGCCTGGGTTACCAACAACCACCCCCGGTAGTGTTGGCCAGCAGGGTACCGGTGGAAACTATGCTACTGTTGGGCAAAGGAGAAGGAGAGGGGGAAAGCATGTCCAGAAGCAGCAGGAGAGGAAGAAGGGTAGGACTGTAGAGATGAGAGTCAGAACTTTGAATGTTGGCACTATGCCTGGTAAAGGGAGAGATAATGTATGTGCAAGAGACCAAGTGGAAGGGGAGTAAGGCCAGGACCATCAGAGATGGGTTCAAACTCTTCTACCATGGGGCGGATAGGAGGAAAAACTGGGTAAGGCAAATTCTGAAAGAAGAGTATGTCAAGAGTATGTTGGAGGTAAAGAGAGTTTTGGATAGAGTGATGGGTATGAAGCTGGAAATTGAAGGTGTGATGATGAATGTTATCAGTCCATATATCCTGCAATTTTGGTGTGAGATGGAAGAGAAAGAATAATTCTGGAGTCAGTTGGATGAAGTGGTGGAGAGTGTATGGAAGGAGGATAGAGTGGTGATTAGAGAGGACTTCAATGGCCATGTTGGTGAAGGGAACAGAGGCGATGAGGAGGTGATGGGCAGGTATGATGTTAAGGAGAGGAATGTGGAAGGACAGATGGTGGATAATTTTGCAAAAAGGATGGATATGGCTGTGGTGAATACATATTTCAAGAAGAGGGAGGAAAACAGGATGACATACAAGAGTGGAGGAAAGCACACAGATGGACTATATCTTATGTAGAAGGCACAATCTAAAAGGGATTGGAGACTCCAAGGTGGTGACAGGGGAGAACATTGCTATGTAGCATCAGATAGTAGTCTGTAGGATGGCTTTGGAGATCAAGAAGAGGAGGAGAGTGAAGGCAGAGCCAAGGATCAAATGGTGATAGTTGAAGAAAGAAGACCATTGTGTGCAGTTCAGGGAGGAGTTACGACAGGCACTGGGTGGTAGTGAAGAGTTGCCAGATGGCTGGGCAACCATTGCAGAAATTGTGATGGAGACATCTAGGAAGGTACTTGGTGTGTCATCTGGACAAAGGAAGGAAGTCAAGGAGACTTTCTGGTGGAATGAGGCATTACAGGAAAGTATACAGAGGAAGAGGTTGGCAAAGAAAAAGTGTGATAGTCAGAGAGACGAGAAGTACAAGGAGATGTGGCGTAAAGTGAAGAGAGAGGTGGCAAAGGAAAAGACATATGGTGGATTGTATGAGAGGTTGGACACTAAGAAAGGAGAAATAGACTTGTGCTGAATGGCTAGACAGAGGGACCAAGCTGGGAAGGATGTTCAGCAGGTTAGGGTGACCAAGGATAGAGATAGAAATGTGCTGACAAGTGAGGAGAGTGTGCTGAGAAGGTGGAAGGAGTAGTTTGAGGGGCTGATGAATGAAAAAATGAGCGAGAAATAAGGTTAGATGATGTGGGGATAGTGAATCGGGAAGTGCGGTGGATTAGCAAGGAGAAACTGAGGGCAACTATGAAGAAAGGAGAGGTCCAGATGGTCCAAATGACATATGTGTGGCTGCATGGAGATGTTTAGGAGAGATGGCAGAGGAGTTTTTAACAAGATTGTTTAACACAATTTTGGAAAGTGAGAGGATATCTGAGGTGTGGAGAAAAAGCATACTGGTACGGATTTTCAAGAATAAGGGTGATGTGCAGAGCTGTAGTTACTACAGAGGTATAAAGTTGATCAGCCACAGCATGAAGATATGGGAAAGAGAAGTGGAAGCTAGGTTAAGAGGAGAGGTGATTATTAGTGAGCAGCAGCATGGTTTTAAGCCACGAAAAGAGCACTACAGATGCGATGTTTGCTTTGAGAATGTTGATGGCAAAGTATAGCGAAGGCCTGAAGGATTTAAATTGTGTCTTTGTGGGTTTAGACAAAGCATATGACAGACAGGGAGCTGAGACAGGAGGTGTGTTATTGTCTGAGGAAGTCAGGACTGGCAGAGAAGTATGTAAGAATGGTGCAGAATACATATAAGGTCAGTGTGACAGTGATGAGGTGTGCGGTTGGAATGACAGATGTGTTCAAGGTGGAGGTGAGATTTCTTCAAGGATTGGCTCTGAGCCCTTTCTTGTTTGCAATGGTAATGGATAGGTTGATGGACGCGATCAGGCAGGAGTCTCCGTGGACTATGATGTTTGTGAATGACCTTGTGATCTGTAGCAAGAGTAGGGAGCAGGTTTAAGAGTCTGGAGGGGTGGAGGTATGCACTGGAGAGAAGAGGAATGAAAGTCAGTAGGAGCAAGACAGAATACATATGCATGAATGAGAGGGAGGACAGCAGAATGGTGAAGATGCAAGGAGTAGAGGTGATGAAAGTGGATGAGTTTAAATACTTTGGGTCAACTATTCAAAGTAATGGAGAGTGCGGAAGAGAGGTGAAGAAGAGAGTGCAGGCAGAGTGGAGTGGTTGGAGAAGAGTGTCAGGAGTGATTTGCGACAGAAGGGTCCCAGCAAGAGTTTAAGGGAAGGTCTACAAGATGGTAATGAGACCAGCTATGTTATATGGTTTGGAGACAGTGGCACAAACGAAAAGACAGGAGGCAGAGCTGGAGGTGGCAGAGTTGAAAATGTTATGATTTTCATTGGGAGTGATGAAGGACAGGATTAGAAACTAGTATATTAGAAGGACAGCTCAGGTAGGACGGTTTGGAGACAACGCACAAGAGGCAAGATTGAGATGTTTGGACATGTGCGGAGGAGAGATGCTGGATATACTGGGAGACGTATGCTGTATATGGAGCTGCCAGGGGAGAGGAAAAGAGAAAGGCCAAAGAGGAGGTTTATAGATGTGGTGAGGGAGGATATGCAGGTGGCTGGCATGACAGAGGATGATGCAGAGGACAGGAAGCGATGGAAATGGATAATCCGCTGGGGCGACCCCTAATGGGAGCAACCAAAAGTAGTGGTAGTAGTAGCAGTAGATCCTCCAAAAGAGAATAAACTAATGCATTAAGCATTTCAAAAACAAAACAAAAAACAGAGAACTTCAACAGCTAACAGCATTAATTTGCTGAACATGCTCACAGTCTGGCACTTACCATCATCTCAATTGGTTTCATGTATTCTTTACCAACTTACCTAAAGATATAGAGTTATTTTTTGTCTATAGTGGAAGACATCCAGAGGTAGTCATGATAGACAAATTAAATGATGCTGCATTCATATTTTTTGAAGTAATCTCTTAGATTTAGACTGCTTTTATCTGTCATTGCCTAATATGCATGTCTCATACATACAGGGGCATGAGATTATGTTTCACACGGACCACAGTGCCACATAAAAACAAATAACATGCAATACATATTAGAAACAAAAAGTGCATTAAAAACAAAAATTACTTCACAGACTTAAACATCACAAGCACACCTGACACGAACAGTGAGTAAGAAGGTCAAAAAGTCATTTTGTGGGAGTTCTAAGTGTTCAGGCTGTTGTACGTCAGCCTGAGGAATCAAATTGTTGTATAGCCTGGTGGAGGCAGCACAATACCTCCAGCCAGAGGGTAGGAGTGTGAAGTGGATGTGGGAATGGTGGGTGGGGTCATTAAGGATGCTAAGAGTCTTCCAGATGCACTGTGCATCATAGATGGTCTGGATGGATGGGAGAGCAGTTCCTATGATCTTTTCAGCTGTCTTCACCATCCGCTGTAGGAATTTGCAGTTGGAGGCCTTGCAGTTCCCATGCCAGACAGTGATGCAGCTGGTCAGAATGCTCTCTATGGTACCTCTGTAGAATGTGATGAGGATGGGTGGGGGGAGACTCGCCTTCCTCAGATGCCGCAGGAAATGAAGATGCTGCTGGGCCTTCTTGGAGAACACAGTGACATGTGAGGACCAGGAGAGGTCCTCTTTTAACACCCAGGAACTTAGCACTGCTGACTCTCTCCATGTCCATAACATCGATGGTCAGAGGGGTATGGTGGGCATTGGTCTTTCTAAGGTCAACAATAACTTCCTTAGTTTTCTCTATATTTAGGGAGAGGTTGTTGTTTTTTCACCTTGCCGCCAGTTGATCCACCTTCACTGTGTATGATGATTCATCATTGTTGCTGATGAGACCTACCACTGTAGTATCATCAGCAAACTTTATGATAAGGTTGGAGGTGGATGATGCTCTGCAGTCGTGAGTCAGCAGGATAAACAACAGTGGACTGACCACATGGCCCTGTGGAGCGCCGGTACTCAGTGTGATAGTCCTGGAGGTGATCTTGCCAATTTGCACTGACTGTGGCCTCCTGTGAGGAAGTCCAGCACCCAGTTGCAGAGGGAGCTGTTAAGACCCAGCTGGCTCAGCTTTCTAATCAGGTGTTGTGGTATGACTGTGTTAAAAGCTAAGCTGACGTCAATGAACAACATCCTCACATAGCTGTTCTTTCTCTCCAGTGGGACAGGGCTGGTTGAAGGGCAGAGGTTATGGCCTCTTCTGTGGAGCAGTTAGCACGGTATGCAAACTGGAGAGGGTCCAGAGTAGAGGGGAGGCTGGACTTGATATGGTTCATGACCAGCCTCTCAACACACTTCATGATGATGGGAGCCAGTACAATGGGGCAGTAGTCATTGTGGCAGGACACAGGGGACTTCTTTGGCACTGGTATGGTGGTGTAGACTTGAAACACATGGGGATGACTGCCTGGGACAGTGAGATGTTGAAGATGTCAGCAAGGACATCTGCCAGCTCCTCATCACAGTCCCTGATGTCTCAACCTGGGATTCTGTCTGGACCCGCAGCTTTGTGTGCGGGTTGACTCTGGAGAGGGTCTTTTTCACGTTATCTGTGTTCACCTGCAAAACCTGGTCATCCATCAGGGATGTAGTCATCACCACCTAGTCTCTCATATCATGCGCAGAAGTCATTCAGTGCATATGGGAGGGTGGGGGCACCGCCACAGGTCTGAGGAGGAGGCGTGTAGCCAGTGAGGACCTGGATACCCTTCCACAAGTGCCATGTGTCTCTGCTATCAGTGAAGTGGGTGTTGATTCTCTGTGCATATTGTCTTTTGGCCCCCCTGATGCCACATGACAGGTTGGCCCTTGCTGTCATGAGGGCTGCATCAACCCTCTTGACCCTGCACATGACATCAATCCACATCCTATAGCAGATAATACGCAATAGTAAACAATGTATTCAGAATGTCTTATGTAGTTTCTCAAAACAGGGTTTTGCTGTCAATAGAATTAAAGCAGTGGGTATTTTCACCAGGATTGACAGTGCAGTGATTATGCCTGGTTTCCACATAAGTTCCCCCAACAGTGATCATACTCCTAACCCTCAGTTATCTGCGTGCAATTACGTGAGCAGCACTGTGTCAAATTGATAAATTTACCATCTTTTTGCCATTTGTAAATAGGTGAAGAAGAACAGGAAATCATTTTCTTCCAGTACTTGCTCCTTATCTGTATTTGTTGAGTCCTTGCAGGTGTTTTCAGAAATGAGAGCATAGCAGTGCTTTCATGTTATCACTGAACCGTGCAAAAATGTTTCATTTTTGAGGACTTATGTCACGACTACAGCCATATATATATATATATATATAAGGGAGAAAGTTTGATTGAACTCTTGTCAAGTGTATACAATAACATGTGACAGTTTAAAGGGAGGAAGTGAGCAGCCAGTTAGCATGCCTCCCTCCTCCATCGCATTTATGGGAACAGAGCCCTGGCTACCTGTCATTCAAAAAACAGACAGGCTATTACAAAGCCAGTCGTCTCTTCTTGTCTATCCATCGGCATTAAATCCAGTCAAAGACATCACCTCTGAAATGCTCTCACCCTCAAGGTTAGACTGTTCTTCAATTTAACTGGCGTAGGCCTCTCATCCGTTCATTCATACCTTCTCTCATGCTCTGTCCCCCTCATTGTCCAGACTAATAAAGCAATATTCTAAAATTCTCTGTCTCCATTCCTCAATCCATCAACCTCCTCCCACGTCTTTCCCATCCTCCCTCATTCTCAAGCTGATGAGGGAGCAGCTTGGGTCTAAAAAGACACTGCAGGGCTAGTATAGTGATCGCATTACATGGGACTGCAGGGGTGTCTGTCCCAACCAATTTAACTACTACCCAAACCTTCACACACACACACACACACACACACACACACACACACACACACACACACACAGTTGAAGCAGGATGGTCAAGTAAGCAATTAAAGGGTCAGTTGCATGAATAGGATTCCAACTGAAATAAAGAACTACAAATGATATAGCAAGCCTGAGTAACTTCCAATTAAGCATCAAATGACAACATGGATGCCCTCTAATTTTTTTTGCAGATGCAAATTTCCTTGGTGCAACCTGCATGATAGTGGCTTACTAGGGAGGGGGAGGGAGTACTGAAAGACATATTATTCTATGACTACACATTACGGCAACAATTCTTTGTTAATTGAAACAGAACTGTAAGCTAAGAAAGAATGGCAATAAGTATCGTTAGAATAGGAATGATGCAAAATTGCATAGAAAAATAATGAGCACACATGGAACATTTTCACATTTTCAGCAACATATGTACACTACCGTTCAAAAGTTTGGGATCACCCAAACAATTTTGTGTTTTCCATGAAAAGTCACACTTATTCACCACCATATGTTGTGAAATGAATAGAAAATAGAGTCAAGACATTGACAAGGTTAGAAATAATGATTTGTATTTGAAATAAGATTTTTTTTACATCAAACTTTGCTTTCGTCAAAGAATCCTCCATTTGCAGCAATTACAGCATTGCAGACCTTTGGCATTCTAGCTGTTAATTTGTTGAGGTAATCTGGAGAAATTGCACCCCACGCTTCCAGAAGCAGCTCCCACAAGTTGGATTGGTTGGATGGGCACTTCTTGCGTACCATACGGTCAAGCTGCTCCCACAACAGCTCAATGGGGTTCAGATCTGGTGACTGCGCTGGCCACTCCATTACCGATAGAATACCAGCTGCCTGCTTCTGCTCTAAATAGTTCTTGCACAATTTGGAGGTGTGTTTAAGGTCATTGTCCTGTTGTAGGATGAAATTGGCTCCAATCAAGCGCTGTCCACTGGGTATGGCATGGCGTTGCAAAATGGAGTGATAGCCTTCCTTATTCAGAATCCCTTTTACCCTGTACAAATCTCCCACCTTACCAGCACCAAAGCAACCCCAGACCATCACATTACCTCCATCATGCTTAACAGATGGCGTCAGGCATTCTTCCAGCATCTTTTCATTTGTTCTGCGTCTCACAAACGTTCTTCTTTGTGATCCAAACACCTCAAACTTGGATTAATCCGTCCACAACACTTTTTTCCAGTCTTCCTCTGTCCAATGTCTGTGTTCTTTTGCCCATCTTAATCTTTTTCTTTTATTGGTCAGTCTCAGATATGGCTTTTTCTTTGCCACTCTGCCCTGAAGCCCAGAATCCCGCAGCCGCCTCTTCACTGTAGATGTTGACACTGGTGTTTTGCGGGTACTATCTAATGAAGATGCCAGTTGGGGACCTGTGAGGCATCTGTTTCTCAAACTAGAGACTCTAATGTACTTATCTTCTTGCTCAGTTGTGCAACGCGGCCTCCCACTTCTTTTTCTACTCTGGTTAGAGCCTGTTTGTGCTGTCCTCTGAAGGGAGTAGTACACACCGGTGTAGGAAATCTTCAATTTCTTAGCAATTTCTCGCATGGAATAGCCTTCATTTCTAAGAACAAGAATAGACTGTCGAGTTTCAGATGAAAGTTCTCTTTTTCTGGCCATTTTGAGCGTTTAATTGACCCCACAAATGTGATGCTCCAGAAACTCAATCTGCTCAAAGGAAGGTCAGTTTTGTAGCTTCTGTAACGAGCTAAACTGTTTTCAGATGTGTGAACATGATTGCACAAGGGTTTTCTAATCATCAATTAGCCTTCTGAGCCAATGAGCAAACACATTGTACCATTAGAACACTGGAGTGATAGTTGCTTGAAATGGGCCTCTATACACCTATGTAGATATTGCACCAAAAACCAGACATTTGCAGCTAGAATAGTCATTTACCACATTAGCAATGTATAGAGTGTATTTCTTTAAAGCTAAGACTAGTTTAAAGTTATCTTCATTGAAAAGTACAGTGCTTTTCCTTCAAAAATATGGACATTTCAATGTGATCCCAAACTTTTGAATGGTAGTGTATGTAAGATTTTATTTTAAGTACTTTGTCATCAATTCTCTAGCTGTGACGCAGCAGAAAGTTCCAGTAGCAGCATTCCATTTTCCAGTAGTTAATATATTGAAAGGACGATTAAAAAAAGGAAATGTAGCTGTAAGCAGCAATTACGTGGCCAAGCACATTTGTAGAAATTGTGATATGTAGCAGAGTTCATGTCAGTTATTTTTGAGACAAGCAGAATACATAGATATGTCATGCTGAGCATATTGAAAACTAAAAGGATATTCTGCTGTAAATGCTGGTTATCAATGCAAGGGAAGCAAATGAGCTCACTCGATTAGACACAGGATTTTAGGTGCATTCTTTGTATTTGATGCGAGAGGTTTGTAATACTGCCAACTGCAGGCAATGGCCCTCAGGTTATAGTAGCCTACATGTTCTGTGTTATGTAGGACTCTGCTATAATTATTGAGCATAACAGTGAAATGTCTGAATTAAAGTTAAATAGTACGTATATATATATATGTGTGTGTAGCGAATTCGGGGGGGGGGGGCAACCACAGGACCTGCCGCGGCCGGAACGCGAACCCATAGCAACCGCACCGCGGTACACATCGCTGACCGCTCGACTAAAGGGTCAAATGCGTCAGCCAGCGGCCAATGTGTCTACTTGTCCATGCACGTTACACTATATTTTAGGGCAGATGTAGGTAAAAAAAAACTTTAATTCATAGCAGTACAAGCCTGTTTTGTGCATCACGCACTCATCAGCTGCCAAGTTGGCTATACAAAAAAAAAAAGAAAAAAACAGCGAATAAATGCTGTTGCCTCGCTACACGTCCCTAGTTGTGGTGCACAACACCAATGGGAGGATAAGAAACATTTGAAAAGTAACATCAGGGACATTACAACCAATGAGGGAGGGACCGGGGCTCATTTTGAAAAAGTAAGGGCTTGAACGGCTGGTGCACTGTTGAAATAGCATACTTTTAAAATATAACAAAATAAGATAACATCCAATCGGGTACTTTACGTACAAAATCTAGTGGAGTGGGTCCGGAGCCCAGCCGAAAGAGCAGACAGGTAAAACATAAAAATACAACATCCAATAACAGTCATCACACACACACACACACACACACACACACACACACACACACACACACACACACACACACACACACACACACACACACACACACACACACACACACACACACACACACACACACAGTATATATAATCCAGTTAGTCAAGTAAATTTTCTATGAGACAGTACAAGCCTGTTTCATGCTATATGCGATCATCAGCATGATTATAGCATGAAACAGGCTTGGACCATCCCATAGAAAATTTACTTGACTAACTGGATTATTTTGCTACTTATTTGTTGAGCACTATCCCTACTATTGAATGTTTCTTTTAACGTTATATATATATATATATATATACTCAACGGTATAGTTTATTCAATTTATTTCGAATGTTAAAAAAATAAAATTCAAACGTATAATAAAAAACCAAAACAAGCAAATTATATCATTGTAACCGATTATCTTCTTGCCCGGTGCGGGATTGGATACGGGATGTACTGCACCACAAGGCGACATCACTAACCGCTCGGCTAAAGGATCAGATCCGTTAGCTAGGGACTAACGTGTGTTATTAGTTTACAGTCTTCACCCTCCCCGGAAGCGCGCCCTCGCGCTTGTTCTTCCCGCGCTCCGAAGAGACTTCTGAGGATCTGCACACTTCCGGATCCCATCGCTGCCACCAATGCAACCGGTTATTTTCTTGCCCGGTGCGGGATTCGATACGGTGTGTACTGCACCACAAGGCGACATCACTAACCGCTCGGCTAAAGGGTCACTAACGTGTATTATTAGTAGTTTACATCATCAAATGTTTGTTTCAAATCTCGGCAGTTCGAAAAGGAGTTGGCAGAAGTTAAAAATTTTCTAGTCCTACCCCCTTTTTCTATTTTAATATTTTAACAGTGAACTGCATGATTTAAATGAAAACTCATCTTCCACCAGTGACCATGATGTGTAGTAAATCAAACAAAGATAATTCATTCAACAGAACAAGAAAAACAAAGCAAATGCAGAGCAAACCTTTAAACAACTCAAGAACACTCAAACAAGATGTCACTGCTCCATCCCATAGCTGTTCAAAGTATTACTTTTAAAGAGTCTTCTAAATTTGATTGTTTCACATGTTTTCATTTTATCACTGCAATTGTTCCATATCTTGACTCCTTCAGTTGTGACACAATGATTGTTACGACCCTCGGTCTGGAGAGGGTGCAACCATTAGTGTACTGAGTAACAGTGAGGTGAGGGTGCATCACAGTGAGACATAAACGTATAAACATATTTATTAACAATGACAGGACAAGGGAACCGAACGGTTGCCAAAACAAACTATTAACAAAAGTAACCCACCCTTGACAGTGCTGAAAAGCACCAAACCTAGAGACAAAAAGTGGCAACCGCTGCTAACCTAGTGTGTCTAACAGAGGTAAGCTACGTGATGGGGTGTTTGCCCATGCGCATCTTACCTTGATCCCCTTGCCCAAAAGAGCTAAACATAACTCAAAATAGTCAAAATGCAAACTAAACCAAAAACGGGCCAGACGTTACAAACACAAAGTAGCTACATCACACAAACTAAACTAGCTGGCCGTTGAACTGAACACATGTGGGGGTTTAAATGGGAGACTACACAGCTGATGAAAATTGGATGATTCGTTGACCGGTTGATTAGGTGATGAGGAGCACCTGGCGGATACCTGAATGTAGAGTCAGAGTGATACAGGAGGCAACACAAAACTATACGGACACACCCGTGGCCGTAACAATGATATTTTGCATTTGTCCTTACAAGGTTTTATTTAAATGTACATATTCCTCTCAGGTAATAATTACTTTCCCTCAACTGGAACAATCAATTAGGCACAAGATGGGACCAAAGAAGGCAAGTACAATTTCAGAGGAGGACGCTGAAGACAAAGAAATCTGTAAACTTTATGTCGGAAGAAATTGCAAAAATCCTTAAACAACAGAACCTGATAATGGACTTGATAGGAGAAATAAAGCACCTGAGAAGACAAAATGATGACAAAGATAAAAAAATAACTATACTGGAGGGCAGTGTGGCAGACCTGGAACAATACTCTGGGATGAATGACCTGATTATTAGCGGCTTGGAAATCCGGCCTCGGTCTACGCCAGGGCTGCAGCGAAGGATTCAGAGCCCACCGAGCCTGACCTGGTCTCCCTCGAGCAGCAAGTGATCGCCTTCTTCAACAGTAAGGAGATAAAAGTGGACAGCAGAGATATCGAGGCGTGTCATCCTCTTCCCCAAAAAGATAAAAACATGAAACCAGCCATAATAATTCACTTTGTGAGGAGAAAACAAAAAATAGCACTGCTCAAGCAGGGAAGAAAGCTGAAAGGCACCAATGTGTATCTCAACGAGCACTTGACGAAGAAAAAGGTGGACATCGCCAGACAAGCATGCATCTTGAAGAAGCAAAACAGGATTCAATCAACATGGACAACAAACTGTAAATTGTTCATAAAACTGAATGGATCTCCAGAGGAAGCTAAAGTACTGGCCATCAAAGACATTGCAGAGCTGGACAAGTATCAGAGATGACAACCCTTGGAGAACAGCAAAGGTAATAATTCTGACACCCATGACAAGCCTCAATGACACATGTCATTCATCTCCAACTGGAGATATTAATAAACAAGTACTGATCTCAGAATATGAAACTGTTGGACTGAAAACCTTTGAATTCACTGAACATCAAGGTCATGGTATGGAGAATGATACTGATCCTGAGAACAATTTCTACATCAACACACACAACCATTGTGAATACTATACTGAGGAACAGTTTAACAGAAATTCAAAAATGAATGGAGTAATATCAATCATACATTTCAATAGTAGGAGCCTGAATTCAAACCTTTCAAAGATCCAACACTGTTTAAGACAGCTGAAGAACCAATTCACTGCAATAGCAATCTCTGAGACTTGAGTTAATGAGGAACAAACTGCCATGGTCGATATTGAAGGACATGAGATGTATTCTATGAATAGGAATCACAAAAAAAAGGGTGGAGGGGTTGCTTTATACATTGACAAAAACTATAATCATAAATCTATCAATAGTATGTCACAAGTAGTAGACAATATCATGGAATGTATTACCGTAGAAATAGAACTAGAGAAATCAAAAAACATACTAATAAGCTGTGTATACAGAACTCCAGGATCATTTATTGATACATTTAGGGGGACGTTATTGGAGATGTATGAGGACATAAATAATAAGAAAATGGTTTTTGTTTGTGGGGACTTCAATATTGATTTGTTAAACCCACTTGAACATAATAACACTACAGAATTCATTAATTTAATTTACAGAATGAGCCTGTATCCCTTAATCACACGCCTGACCAGAATAACAACTCACAGTGCTACACTAATTGATAATATATTCACTAATGTCACTGATAGGAAAGTAATAAGTGGGTTACTAATAAATGACACAAGTGACCATCTGCCAGTCAGTCAGAGCTGTACAGAGGCAAATAAGGATGTTACAACACAAAAAATAATTAGACAAAAAACAGAAGGGACAATAAAATCTTTTAAAAACAATCTGATGGTACAAGACTGGAATAAAGTATATGTGGAAGATGTAGACGAAGCCTATGACACATTTTTGTCAATAACAGTGGCTCTTTATGAAAAAAACTGTCCTCTTGTTAAGAAAGTAGTAAAACAGAAAATTACTGAAAAGCCATGGTTAACTAAGGGATTATTAAACTCATGTAAGAGGAAAAATGTATTATATAAAGACCTTTTAAAGAAGAGAACAAAAGAATCGGAACACAAATACAAGACGTATAAAAAAAACTGACAAATTATGAGAAACAGCAGAAGGGATTACTACAGCAAATTACTAGAGGACAATAAAAACAACATAAAAAAATACATGGATGGTACTGAACGATATTATTAAAAATAAAAAGGGGGAGACTGGATACCCAAATTGATTCCTAACCAAAAATAATAAAACTTCAACGATATGGCCTTAATTGTTAATGAATTCAATGATTTTTTTGTTGGTGTTGGTCCTGGTTTGGCTGGGGAGATTGCAAGCACTGGCTGTAGAAATTACATGGCAAGTAATGATGTACAGCTGAAAGAATCTTTATTTTTAAAGGGAACAGATGAAAAAGAAATTGCTGACATTGTCAAAAGATTTAAGAGTAAGAAGTCCACAGACTGCAATGGTATTGAAATGTCACTAGTTAAATATATTATTGAGTGTGTGGTGAAACCTCTTACATATATATGCAATCAATCCTTGAAAACTGGTGTTTTTCCATGTAAAATGAAAACAGCTAAAGTCATACCCATATACAAGGCTGGAGATAGACACACACTCAAATTACAGACCTGTTTCTTTGCTTTCACAATTCTCTAAAATACCGGAAAAAATATTCTACTCAAGGTTGGATGACATTATCACAAAACATAATGTACTGTGTGAACAACAGTATGGATTCAGAACCAATAGGACTACATCATCTGCACTCACTGATTTTGTGGAAGAGATAACTGCTATAGAAAAGAAAGAATATGCTGTAGGAGTATTCTTAGATCTAACAAAAGCATTTGATACTGTTGACCATGACTTATTATTAATAAAACTACAAAAATATGGAATCAGAGGAGTAGCTCTTTCTTGGCTATCCAGTTACCTAAATAGTAGGAACCAATATGTGCAAATTAATAATTATAAATCACAATTAATGATGGTTAAGTGTGGAGTTCCTCAAGGCTCAGTGTTGGGGCCATTGTTGTTTATTTTGTACATGAATAATATATGTGAGGTTTCAAAAGCACTAAAAATAATGTTATTTGCAGATGACACAAACCTAATTTGCAGTGGGGACAACTTGGAACAACTTTTGGATACAGTGGGAAATGAATTGAAGAAACTAAAGAGGTGGTTTGATTCAAATAAACTAACACTAAATCTAAGCAAAACGAAATTCATAATATCTGGGAATCGGTCAACAAACTCAAACAAGAAGCTCACGATAAATGATGTAGAAATCGAAAAAGTGTCAGAAATCAAATTTCTTGGAGTAATAATAGACAATTATGTTGGAAACCACATATAAGGAATATTAAAGTAAAAATATCAAAGTCAATGGCAATACTATATAAAGCCAAAGATCTCCTGCATCAACCAGCACTATACACCTTGTACTGCTCCTTCATACTTCCATACATCACCTACTGTGTGGAAGTGTGGGGGAACACATACAAAATAAACACAGATCCAATTTTCATCCTTCAAAAAAGAGCCATAATAATTGTAAACAAAACCACTTCCAGAGAGCCTACAAACCCTCTCTTTATCAAACTGAAAGCACTAAAATTTAGGGCTTTGGTTGACTTCAAAACAATTCAAATCATGTACAGAGTAAAAGATCAGCAGTTACCAAACAGTGTCCAAAAGTTTTTTCCAAAGGAGGGAAAGTAAACACAATCTCAGAGGGATATGTATATTAAAAAAAACAACTATTGAGGACAAATGCAAAATTCATCATATATCCACCAAAGGAGTCAATCTATGGAACAACTGTACAAAAGAAATGAAGATGTGTACATCAATAAGTAAGTTAAAATAACACATTGAATAGATATAGGATGGATGCACAAAGAGGTGGACTGGAATAACGTGACGTGTAAGGTGCCTTGTTTGACTTGTACTGTTTTGTTTATTTTGATCTCTATGCATTGGCTTTTCTTTTCTTTTTTTCCACTTTTGTTTTGTCTTGAAAGTTTTGTTTTGTTTTGGTTTGATTGATAAAGTATAAGAAAGGGGTAGGACCAGAAAAGTTCTTTACTTTATCCTACGCCCTTTTCGAACATGGTCTAGTTATTACTTGTGTTGTTACAGATAGTTTGCAAAATATGTTCACTATTATTTCCATTTGTTCTTGTATTTCTGCCTGTGTATTTTATTTTGTTATTTTAGCATGTTCGAAATAAACGAATCGAAACGAAACCCCTGGATAATGTTGGGTACTTTATGGTTTAATACTTTGTACATGATTTGAGCAGTTTTAAAGTCCACCAGATCTTTAAATTTTAGTGTTTTTAGTTTGACAAAGAGTTGGTTCTCTGTAATTGGCTTTGTTTACTATCCTTATGGCTCTTGTTTGAATAATGAAAATTGAATCAGTGTTGGTTTTATGTGTTCCCCCACACTTCCACACAGTAGGTAATGTATGGAAGTATAAGGGAACAGTACAAGGTGTAAAGTGAAGCTTGATTTAGAAGATCTTTGCCTTTGAATAGTATAGTGATTGATTTGGATACTTAAGCCTTGGTATAATTTATATGTGGTTTCCAACATAATTTATTGTCCACTATTACCCCAAGAAATTTAATTTCAGTCACTCTTTCTATTTCTACATTGTTAATCATGAGTTTCTTGATTGAGTTAATTTTACGGTTGCCAAAGATTATAAATTTTGTTTTACTAAAATTCAATGTTAGTTTGTTTGCATCAAACCACATCTTTAACTTCATCAGTTCCTTTTCCACTATATCCAGGAGTTGATCCAGATTATCCCCACAGCAAAATAAATGTGTGTCATCAGCAAATAAAATGGCTTTCAGAGATTCGGACACTTCACAGATATTGTTCATATACAGAATAAACAGTAATGATCCCAACACTGAGCCCTGGGTACCCCACATGTGACTTTCAGTAGGTGAGATTTGAAGTTTTGTAATTCAACATATTGATATGTCTTTTAGATAGCTGGTTAACCAGGAGAGTGCTGTTCATCTAATTCCATATGATTGTAGTTTTTTTTCAGTAATAATTCATGGTCTACGGTGTCAAATGCTTTTTATAGATCCAGAAATACCCCTATTGCATATTTTTTTGTTTTCTATTGCCATTGCTAATTCATCTATAAATTCTATAAGGGCAAATTAAGTTGTTTAGTTTGCTCTAAAACCATATTGCTGATCATACAGTACATTATGTTTTGTGATGAAATCATGCATTCTTGAAAAGTATATTTTTTTCTAGCATTTTTGAGAACTGTGGAAGCAAGGAAACAGGTCTGTAATTTGAAAATATGTGTTTATCACCAGACTTATAGATAGGTATGACTTTGGCTGTTTTCATTTTGTTTTGAAAAACACTGGTTTGTAGGGATTGGTTACAGATGTGAGACAAAGGTTTTGCAATGCATTCAATAATATGTTTAACCATAAACATGTCTATTCCATTCCAGTCAGTAAACTTCTTGTACTTGAAATTTTTAACTGTGTCAATAATTTCCTTTTCATTTGTTCCCCTTATAAATATGGATTCTTTAAAAGATATTTTCTTGCTTCCACATTATCTCCGCCACCAGTCTTTGCAATTTCCTCAGCCAAATCAGGACCAACACTGACAAAAAACGTATTGAACTCATTTGCAACCATGGCCGTGTCGTTAATAGTTTAATTATTTCTAGTCAGGAAATGGTTAGGGTATCCTGCCTCCCCACTTCCTTTTTAATAATGAAATTTAATGCATTCCATGTTTGCTTAATATTGTTTTTGTTGTCCTCTAGTAATTTACTGTAATAATCCTTTTTGCTGATTCTCATAATTCTTGTTAATTTGTTTTTATATATCTTATGTTTTTGATCAGCTTCTGTTGTTCTTTTCTTTAAAAATTCTGTATATAATAAAATTTTCTTCTCACATGCTTTTAGTATTCCTTAGTTAAACATGGTTTTTCAACATATATTTGTTTACCTACTTTCCTTACTAGTGGACAATTTTTTTCATACAACATTACTATAATGGACAGAAATTATTCATAGGCCTCATTTGCATCTTCTACATAAACTTTATTCCATTCTTGTTTCATTAGGTCTTCTTTAAAATAATTGATACCATCTTGTATTATGTGTCTTGTCATTTTGAAGGTCTTGATATCTTTCTTGGTCATGGTACAGCTCTGGATTATTGCAAATACTGGCAGATGGTCACTAGTGTCATCTATTATTATTCCACTTACTACTTTGCGGTCAATGACGTTGGTCAATATGTTGTCAATTAGGGTTGTGCTGTGCGTTACTATTCTAGTCGGTCTTGTGATTGAGGGATATAGGCTGGTAATGTACATGGAATTAATGAACTCTGTAGTTGAATTGTGATCTTGTGGGTTTAACAAGTCAGTGCTGAAATCCCCATGGATTAAAACCATTTTCTTGTTATTTATGTTGATATGAAGTTCTGGTAACTTTTCTCTAAACGGTAGGAAAAGTGCTCTACAAATAAGGAGCAAAATAACCCAGTGAGTCAAGTAAATTCTTTATGAGACAGTACAAGCCTTTTTCATGCCATAAGCAATGATGCACAGGGTATTGACTAGTGGCACCACAGTCAGAACTATTCAACCTTCCTAATATGTTGAAATCAAAGCAGTACTAGTTTACTAGTAAAGTAGCAACAATGTGACATGTTAACTTTAAATTGCATAGAATTTATATTTACACAGATTTAATTGACTAGTTCTCTTGTTGCATACAATTCTGTTCACCAGTTTACTAGTAAAGTTGGTACATCCACTAGTCAACTAGTTATAATTAAGGGGCAATAAACAGGATATAAAGGAAGTTGCCTATTATATAAATGGAATATGTTTTCGGGAATTCTTGCCTGTTTGAAAATAAAAACATTGTCTGTGATGTTGAGAAATTCACATTTTGAATGATACCTGGCCCAATAGCACATGTAACAATTTGCATGGCATTTGGTCAACCCATTTATGAGATAAAAAATTCTTGCATTTGTGGTGCCCCTCTATGGAAATTATTTGTTTATATGCTTATCGAACATCCTCAAACATTTAGACAAAGTGTCATAACAATCAAGCAAACTGTCATGAGGTATTGTCATATTTATTTTCTGCCACACATTGTTCATGTTTTTATTCCTTAGTATCACCGCCATCTTTTGATATCAATTTAAAAAGAGGACCATCCCTAAATAAAACATGCCAAACAGGATTGAAATTGGACCAATGGTCTGGGAGAGTATGAAAAAGGTTTGTCAAAAAATCCAAAATGGCTGAACAGACGTCCCACTTCTAATCCAGGAGGATTAGAAGTGGGAAGATGGTGGCGCAAACTCACATTTGCAGCAGCCTCACCCAGTACCGGTGTGGCAAGATGGGAGTGCGAACTTACATTTGCGGCAACCTCACTCAGTACCGTCCATGCAGTGTCTTTGCCCATGTCTGCATCTAAGTTTGTGTCTTCATTTGATGGTTGGGAGAACTGACGCTGGATCGGCTGGGAGAGCTTGTTCTGCTGTGTCCTGTGGGCCCAGGGACCATGGCCCTGCCTGGAGCTTCACCCAAACAGGAAACACCGAGGGCGGTCTGACAGGACGCGGAAGTGGGGCAGGCTAAGCTAACTGCTAGCTCATGCAGACCGGCAGTTCTGATAACACTGAGGGTGGTCTGGCAGTGGCCTCGCCTAGCGTTGACTGTGTTTTTAGTGTCATCGTCTGGAGTGCAGGGAGGTGTGTTGAAGGTGTTTGGCTGGGAGAGCTAGCATTGGATCGGCCGAGGGAGCCTGGTCTATTGCGTCCAGTGGGCCCAAGGACCCTGGCCCTGCCCAGAGCTGTGCTCGAAGAGGAAACACCAAGGGGGGTCTGACAGGACGCAAAAGCAGGGCAGGCTAAGCTAACTGCTAGCCCATGCAGACCGGCAGTTCCGACAGTCATCCTGGCTGGTGTTCATTCTCTTGGACAGTGATTTTTTTTTTTTTAGTTTGGATATATTTGTTCTAGTTTGGATATATTTGTTATTGTAATTTCTGGATATGTATTTTTGTCTTTGTGTTGCACTGCTGTGGGCTGGGGGACACGATATTTCATCTAATTTCATGTATGCATGTACATGAAGTGAAATGACGAAGGGTTTCTGGTTCCTGATTTATGGGTTCCATGAAAACATTTGTTGGTTATGACCTAGTGCACGTGTGTAAGACATTTCGTGCACTTCAGTCTCTCGATGTGGCTGTGAAAGTTTTTTGAAACCAAAAAATGTTCTACGACAATAGCACCATCCAGGCTGTCATTTACCCAAGTCTTTGTTAGTCTCTAAGCAAGCACCAACTTGACAAGGCTGCCAAATTTCATGAGTATTCATAAATGGGAACATAGTGAAATTTGAGCACGAAGAAGAAGAAGAAGGAGAAGAAATGGACACAATAAGGCGGCTATGCACCTTCAGCCCCCTAATTAAAAGGACAATTCTCAGTCAATGTTCAAGTGTGAACAATCAAGAGACTCCATGGATAAATTGAAAATGAACTGTGGGTGAGCCAAATTTGACTTCGTAAATCAACACTCAGGGGACCCATAGTATAAAGCACTTAATTCTTATCAAAAACCTACGTACAAATAGCAACCTGACCCCAAAAGCATTCTGTCACCCACACTGCAAAAGGGTTTACAGAGGATCACTGGCCCACTGAATGCCCGTAGAATATCCCCTTACCGGATATTGTGAGACTTGCGTTTGATCTCGTTCCAGCAGAGGTTCATGTCTCCCGCTTGGTGCTGGCCTCCCCCCCTCAGCCTCCTGCACTCAGTCCCCTCCTCTTGCCCCTCACCATCCACTGCAGACTGGCACGGCACACAGTGGCATCCCGGCCACGAGGGCCGCCCCGCAGCTGCAGCCACATCCAGGTAGACAATGGAAATGAAAATGGAGAGAAAATGAGAGTGGAAAAAAAGAGGGAGACAGAAAGAAAGCAAGTGTGTGAGCAAGTGAGCACACAAATACAATGTTTTTAAGAGCAAAATGCACCTGAGTAGGGCAGCAATGTCCAAAATTTTAGAAGTTGAGCACAGGCGGTCTTGTCGATAAGCCATGACCAGATTGAATAGCTCTGTGCTTTACATGGGAACCAAGGGAAGCCACCGATTCTGTTCCATTATTCCATTCCATTTAACTCAGGGAAACAGCGTGGACCAAAAGCCCTTTTCCAGACGTTTTCTAAAGTGAGAGGACATTTGAGATTTTAGGCTACCCTGTAAAAGGTGTTATCCCCCAGGGACAATCAGGGAGTCAGCCCACTCACACTCACACTCGCACACAGAGAGCAAGAGAGAGAGAGAGAGAGAGAGAGAGAGAGGTATGCATGTGGACACAGTTAAACACAAATATAGACAGACACATGCACAAATGCACTAACACACGCACAAACAAGCACAGTGAGGTGCACAGACAGACAGACCCATGCATGTATGCACATTCACATACCCACCAAACACACATAGACACCTACACACACTTGTACTAAGTGGCATTCAGGTCAGCAGAGGCTTTATGTCCCCGAGTCGTGAAATACTATAACTTTTATTTGGTCATTAGGCTGTCAGAGGGCTCCTGTTCCCTTCCCTTTGTCTTACAAACTTTCTCTTCACAGCAGCACTCGTTCAGTTCCCCACCACACAGACACACACACACCATTCACCATTATCAGTGGCATCCAGGACAGCAGACACTTTGCTCAGTCATGACATCCTTCATTTTTTGACCCTGCACTATCAGAGAGCTCCTGCCCCCCTCTACTCATCTCCTCATTTCCAGCATGCTTCTTTCTGTCCTCCCCTGCAAGGGGACACCAACTCTGGCCCTAAGAGCAGCCTTCAGCAAGGCCTCTCAGCCAGCAACCTCTTCCATCTACTATAACGCACACATGCACGAATCCACGCACGCACGCACGCACGCACGCACGCACGCACGCACACACACACACACACACACACACACACACACACACACACACACTCGGATGGTTGGCCAAAAACAAACTGCACCTGAAATGTGCTAGGGGGAAGGAACTTTTGTTGCAGTGTCAACATTTGAGTGTACTTTCTCCAAAGGGGGAGAATGAGGGACAGGGTGGAGCGAGCAAGAGAGAGAGATAGAGGATGCATTGGGCTCTGCAGCAGTCTCATCACCCCTCTTCAGCCTTCTTCTTAATCATACATCCTTCTTACTCCATCCCTCCTCTTCTGTTTTTCTCCATGTATTCATTCTTCTCCCTCTTTGTCTCTCTGGCGTCTTTGCTCATTATTGAGACCACGTCAGATTGCCCATATGTTTTTTCTTTTTTTCACATGACTCATCAGCATTTCTCTCCCTCCACTGTCTCACTTTATGAAAAGGCTTCCTCCCTTCCCTTTTCACTCTTTGGACAGCTTCTGTTAGTGTAGTTGATTTTATGTGAATCAGCAGTGTCCTCCACATCTCACTCGCTCTCCTTTTCTCTTCCTGTCTTTTTTTTTTGGAGCTGTTTCTTTCTTTCTCTTTCTCCTTATCCTGAGGTCATAGTTCATCAGATATGACTGTGTACACTGTTAGTGCTTCCGAGACATCACTTGAGCTCAAGTATATCCACAAATAATTGCCTAAGCGCTTTTGTATTCTCTGGGCAAATTTGTTTCCCTGTTCTGTATTGACGCGTAAAATGTTACTGTGGATGTGTGCACCACATGCACCGACACGCACACACATGCAGTAGACGCAGACCACATGTAAGAGCCAAATTACAGCGTGGCTATGTTTGTTTACTTGTGAAAGCTGCCTCTTCAGGATGTGAAATGGAGTTGAAGAATGTCAACGACATCAACCATACCGCTGATGACAGCCAGAGAATACCCCATGGGGTAAAGATACGTGCTAGGAGAGGTTTGTTTGTAGAGATGAGAGGGGGGAGCCTAGCGACTGACATGCCCAGCTAGAGATCTCTAATCTCTCCTATAGTCCTCTGCCTTCATCCCCTTTCCCTGCTCTCAAACCACCCAGAGTCAATGGCATATCAAGAAATACCAATAAGAACTCATATGCAGATGCAAGCACTGTGTATCTAGACAGACACGAAAGTATGAAACCATTTACAATGTTGTTTTTCATTTCCATCACAAAGCAAGGGACACTGTATAAGCCATCATGCATGACACAAGATGCTTGCACACACTTTGTTATCCCAATGTCTTGCTGTCTCTACACCGGTGGCAGCTGCGGACCAACATTTTTGGCTTCATTTGTTGTCTTGGAGAAAGCTAGTCTGCTCCATGCATACACAGCAACACATTAGGTTAATCTGCCTCCTATTTTGGAACACAAAATATGAGCCTGGCTGTCTACCTGTTTTATTTATAGCCTTGGTCTGATGTGGTGTTGCTCAGTGAGGCAAGCATACTGCTAAATGTTTTCTCAAGTCCCCAAAATACCCGTCGAGATTTCTGAGACATGCAACCAAGTGACACAGACAATATCCATCTCGTTGCAATGGCTACAACTCCAAATAGAGGAATTGAAAACTGTAACACTCGGAAATAATAACCTGTCATCTTGTGAGTGATCAATCACATAATGCTTCAATCATATCAACATCATGCCCCACATACCATTTATTTGCCTCCTGTTCTCTTCTCTGACCATTCTGGCTTAAATAGCCTTCATCAATCATTTTTCCACATACATGCATAAAATAAATATCAAGGCAATTTAAGCTAATCAAAGATAAGATGTGCCTATTTGCTGCATAGCAGAGAAGAATTACAAACAGTTCAATGATGCAGATAAAGCATCAGCGGATCAAAGCAATCATATGCCTTGTACCTGCACCTTGATTCTAATCTGAAGGCATCAGTGTTGCATTTCCAATATCTTCAAGAAGCAAGAAGATAGCTAGGATTTATTCTCATTACTGGGGCTCAGCAGATGAGTTTATTTCATCTCAGCAACATACTGTGGTGCTTACCTAGATATTATAGACTCGCCGTGTTGTTATCACTCCGATCTCCAGTTTCACACTGTTAAATCTGTCCTTATGGATATCCAAATGTTGACATTACTTATCCGGGTCTGTTACTTCAGCATCATTTACCCTTTGTCACTTGGCTTGGCAAAAAATGCAGGAGTAAGCTGAGTATGCAGGGAGGGATGAGGCGAAACAGAGAGACAAGGAGGATGAGAGGCAGGAACAAAAAGAGACAGAAAGAAGGACAGAGGCATGGAGGAATGGGTGACCCCCATAAAAGAGAGAGTCCTCTCTCAGTCAAAAAGCTCTCTTGTTTTGCACATTCCTGCTCACACCTACCTGCTCCCCCACTTCCCAATACCAATGGAAAGGCCATCCGCCGAATGTCCTCCTACACTGACACACTGGTGAACTGACCAGTACAGAACAAATTATTATCATGATTCTGACAAGACTCATGTCAGAAAATTTCTGAAATTCATAACAGCCACGGCAGAAATCCAATGTACAGTTCTTCCCCTGTCCATGGCATAATAAGATGTCTATCAAAAACAACATTTTCCATCAACAGTTCAGGCATTTATGTGCTGCTGTCATGCAGAGGGACTTACATTGATTGCAACAGCAAACTTAAATTTCTTAATTAACTTCCAAAATGAGAAGTGGCAAAAGAAGTACAAGGATTAATTTCACAGCATCTTGATTATAGTATTAACAAGTATTCTGCTGTTCTTGGTACAAGGGAAAAAAACATGAGCCAGACAGGAACATTTTTTTTAGATAAGAGCAAAGCAAGCAAAGAAGGAAGGAGGAGTGATGAAAATTATTTAGGGTGAAAGGAAGGTAGAAGAGGGATGTAAGGCTTTTCCTGAAATTACTACTTTTTCTTCACAGATTAGATTGTCACATTCAAAATGACATGTGACATGAGAGAAGTTAATGAAACAGACTAAAAGGCTAAGTGTGAACCCATCCTTTCAGTGGAATAAAGCAAACAAATGTTTAATCCTTTCAGATCCACATTTGTAAAGACAGGACTTCCGCACACTTAAATTTGCAAACATTTCCTTTAAGATGAGCTTTCGGACAATCAGGCCTTCATAATAGCATATGTGGGAAAACATCAAATAGGAGTAATGTAGCAAAACATGTCAATCATGTAAAACAGAGATGTGCAATGCCTGTGAATACCTCCTCATAAAAATTATAGGAGTTGTAGTAAAATTTGAGATCTTAATCTCTGTAGATGCACAATCACAATAGAAGTGCTAAAAACTTGCCTGGTGTCCAAAAGAACTGGCAAACACAGTAATAGACACCCAGGATTCACTGGCTGGGTGTCATTGAGTGTGCCTACCACTGTTTTAGCTTCAACAAATAAAAGCAAGACCAACACTGACTCACAGAGCATGAGCATGCTAGAAGCCTTCTGGAAAGTGGAGCATGTGTGCATGCAAGGGTATGTGTGCTTTATTTCTGTGTGTGTCCTATCCCTCCACAGAGGGCTATTGGGGCTTCCTCCAGTAACAGCTGTTGGCTTTGTGCCTGATGGGGGTTAGTAGAGCCTGGGCTGGTGCCTCCCTGCTGTACTGTCCCGCTGTCCCACAGCCCCTCAACAGCCACTGGTTAGATGGGCTGCCCCATCCCCACCACCAGGAAAAAATACAGCCTGCTTGCAGCACACAGTCAGTCCCTCACTGCTGCCGATGCAAAAGACAGAGCTGAGCCTCCCCTCACAGCTGCAAGTGCCACACACTGGAAGAGACACTGGAGAAACTAAAGTGTCTCTTCCCGTGTCTCCAGCACAAGCAGACTAGATGGGGGTGCATGCACACACAGAGCTAACACCATGCAAGCACATGCACACACATCCTTATGCATACTCCCACCACCATCTGTACACCTGGAGGCCCGTGTGTGTGTGTGTGTGTGTGTGTATGTGTGTGTGTGTGTGTGTGTGTGTTCATGTAGGCACAGGCAGACAGACAGACACACACACACACCCTAGTATATAGCATCAGCTTCGTCCCTGCTGGCCAAAGGCAGCTGTCAAATTGGTGCCATTCCCCCTGAAACATTGCTGCGTTCTCCCAGGACTGAAAGCTTTTTGTCTCCAGACACGCAGTAGAGTGATTTGCGATTGGAGGGCACCCAACGGAACAGGTGTGAAGGAGCCTTTCAATTCAACTCCTCCTACCTTCCACCTCCCGTCCTACCATTTCAACTGCACACTGTTCAGCCCCCTCCCCAACCACCATATTTGATTATCCTTCACACTTTACCGTCTTTTCAATGACAGAGTGCAATTTTCCCCCAGAGTAAACACACCATGCACATACTCATTCATAATTACACCGTGCCTTTCCCTTGGCTGTTTATACCTGAATATGCGGCATTGAAACAAGAGCATATTATGTCAGAATTTATAATACACTAAATGAAAATGGGTTGCATCACTCCTATGAGATAATACTAAGAACTAATTTATTACCTTACCATGACACTAGGGCTATAGGCTATTGTCATTCGACTTAACCATCCCATATTCATAGTGACAGTAACTGTTATCAAGGGGAATATCGGGATTTAACATGAGGCTTAGCACCTATGAGAGTTAAAATAAACTATGTTTATTTATGTTTTGGACACTCAGGTAAAGAGAGGAGCAGAGCTGTCAACTGATCACCACCTGATGGTGAGTTGGATCAGATGGCAGGAAAGGCTGCCGGACAGACCTGGCAAACCCAAACGTGTAGTAAGGGTGAACTGGGAATGTCTGGCGGAGGCCCCTGTCTGTGAGGTCTTCAACTCCCACCTCCCACCTCCGGAAGAAGTTTTCATGTGTCCCGAGGGAGGATGGGGACACGGAGTCTGAGTGGGCCATGTTCAAAGCCTCTATTGCAGATGTTGCAGGCAGGAGCTGTGGTCATAAGGTCATCGGTGCCTGTTGAGGGGGCAACCTAAGAACCCGCTGGTGGACACCGGCAGTGAGGAAAGCCGTCAGGCTGAAGAAGGAGGCCTTTCAGGCTTGGTTGGCCCAGGGAGCTCCTGAAACACCAGACAGGTACCGGGAGGCCAGGGCTGTGGCTTCAGCAGTCATGGAAGCAAAAACTCAGGTGTGGGAGGAGTTCGGCGAGGCTATGGAGGAGGGCTTTTGGTTGGCCTCAAGGAAGTTCTGGCAAACCATCTGGTGACTCAAGAAAGGGAAGCAGGGCTGTGTTCAGCCAGGGAGGGGAACTGTTGACCCAGACTGGGGATTTTGTCGAGCGGTAGAAATAACACTTTGAGGAGCTCCTGAACCCAGCTAACACATCCTCAGTGGAGGAGATAGAGTCTGAAGACTCGGGGGAAGCCCCACCCATATTCCTGGCAGAGATCTCTGAGGTAATTAAGAAGCTCCTCGGTGGCAAGGCGGCAGTTGTGGATGAGATTCGCCCTGAGATGCTGAAGGCTCTGGACATTGTTGGGCTATCTTGGCTGACACGCCTCTTCAGTGTCACGTAGAGGTCGGGGACAGTACCTAAGGAATGGCAGACTGGGGTGGTGGTTCCCATATTTAAAAAGGGGTAAGACATTTTATACAGCAGACCATCACTCAGAGCAAAACTTGGATTTGTAAAAACGACTGAAAAGTCCTGCCTGATGAAGAAGTGACTTCACTGAGAACTTTTGAATACACTTCTGACCCAATTTTTACTATTCTATTAGGAAAAAATAATGCTAGCTAACAGCTCACTCTTACTAGCTTCATCTGCCTGGAAAGATGATTGCAATGGATAATGAGTTGAATGAGGAGGAAGTTATGGAAACTGTGGTGGAGAAGGTAAAACGTGTACACAACTACATGAAACAGCCCACCAGCAACAACTCAGCTGAATATAGGTCTCTTGCAGATACACCTGTTAACAGTCCTCAAATAAAAAATTTAAAAAAAAAGTTATCCAAAGAGGGGCCCTGGGGTCCATTACAAAAGCCACCCTACTCCCTGCAATCAGCAAGATAGGTAAAAATAAAGACTCCTTTCTCCAAAAGCTACAGTGTATTGAGAAACACGTCAACAAGAACACCGGCACCATTTGCACTCTGTCCACTTCTACTGGAGATGTGAAGAAGCAAGTGAGACTGAGAGGTCTTACTATTAACTTGACGGAGTTAGAGCTGAGGGTCCAATCTAATGAAGGAGAACAATGTCCTAGGTAACCGGGTAAATTAAATCAATGCCTACAAGAGAAGATGGAACATGAAGATATCTGGTGTCCAAGAACGAGAAAGTGAAAATATTAAGATGACCGTGATTGATCTACTACCCAGAGTCTCACTGGGGCTCAAAGATTCCCTCCAAAACTCCATGGATGTGCCACATCAAATTGGACCCAAGAGGGGTAAAAGCGACAGGAGTGGTACTAACATGCAGCTACATGACATTATTGTACAGTTTCTGTCACACATACACCATGACCGTGTTTGGGCAGATAGCAAATTTTAAGAATTTCTGAAGCACAAAAAAATCAAGTTCACAGAGGACTTAACACGACACATAAGAGATGCAAGAGCCAAGCTGTGGCCACCTGTGGAACAAGCGAGAAAAGAAGGGACGTTGGCTGGTTACAGTGGTCCATTCATTGTCATAGCTGGGAGAAGGATCACTGCACAAGATGTCACCACATCACCAGATGGTTCAGCAGCTGCCTTCTCTCACACCAAGGTTTCTACTTGATACATTCCCTCCACTTAGTTTTCTGGATTATTGCTTCTATTTATTTAATCATAAAATGGTAGTTAACTTTATTTTAAAGGTGAAGCCCTTAAAGGAAGGTTGATTAGGATCATTTGCTGAGGTTGTTGTTAGTTTGTGAAGTTTGAAGTTATTTTCAGTTGAAGATACTTATCTCTGAAGGCTCAATGGACTCAAGAACATTGCATTTAGACAGTATGCCTTGGACTGTTTCAGAAAGGTCAGGTATATTTTCTATTTCATTTTCTATATATGTTTTGTTTATTTTTATTTTTGGAAGGGGCAGCAGTCACCTTTCTATACAGTTGCCTCCTTACCGGCACCCTGCTGCTTCTTACAAGATAACTTATTTTCTTTCCGAACGAATTTGTTTATTTACAGAACTTGTTTTTTATCCATTGAATGAAGGTTCTGAATTGTTTTCTCTATATTTGGACTAAGCCATGGAAAGATACTGTACTCCTAGTTTTATTGTTTGTTTTTGTTGCGGGGCACTTTCTACTTTGCCTTTCATTTTCCACAGTCAAGAACTTTCGCCCCTTAATTTCCTTTATAATGTTGGAGAAAACATATCTCTCTTTCAGTTTTGCAATACTGTCCTTGCATCTGCAGTACAGTTTAACATAGGGGTATATCATAATTCTTTGTTTTGCATTTTTTTCCCACATTTCCCGAAAATTACACACTTTCAAGTTTCTAACTGTAAGGTTACTTTGTTCTTTAGTATTATGTCACAATTTTCTCTTTCTTATTGTTCCCCTAATGTATGAGGGATAAGAGAAATAACCAAAGAAGAGCCTTATTTTTGTTTTGTAAAGCACAAAAAAAGGACATTTACTTTTTACAAGAAACATTCATGTCAAAGAAATTAAATATTTTGGTGCAATCAGTGGGGTGGAAGAGCTCTTTTTTGTCATGGTTCTTATTATTAAGGGGGCATTATGACCTTATTTGTTTGTTGATTTAATGGGTCTATTATTGAATCACAATTTTCTACTGATGGCACATGGATTTTAACTGTTATTCAAATTGGGGATTTGTTCATTATTTTAGCCAATGTTTATGGTTTTAATAGGACCACTCTAAATAACACAACCCATCAAGAATTATCTACCAAGATACATACAAAAAAAAAAAAATCCTCAAGTCACACTCATTTTTGGTGGTGACTTCAATGAGACCCCAGATTTATATGTTGACAAATCTCCTCGAAGACGCAGAACAAGTAACTTAAAGCTGCAGTAAACAACTTTTTTTCTTTAACTTATCATTATGAAGTAAATGTTGATTGCACAGAGTAATGGCTATAGAATAATAACACCATCAGCATTTATATTGGTTCCCTATAAGCCTCACTTTCGCTATGCAATTCTGTCTCCAACCGGGTACGATCTTGCGGGAAAATTAAAGCTTGATTTACAGCACGAAGGAAGTGTGTCAGTGGTTGTGCAACCAAAATAGGTAGAGGATAGTGCTTTTGTTTTGTTTTATTTTAATTAATTCATTCATTTCATTTGATTTACTTTTACAACATGTTACACAAGTCAATGTAAGTGCTGCATTGGGTGTTCAGTCAATATGGTGTAGCTATTTCAATATTTGGGAGCCTCCTTAGGAGAATTGGGTATTTGATAGGGAATAAGTTCTACAGGAAGTTGTGCAATCTGTTCAATCTGGACAAGACAGAGCTGATGTTCCTCCCGGGGGAGGGTTGCCCGCACCGAGACCTGGTCCTCACCATTGACAACACCGTGGTGACGCCAACTCGGACTGTGAGGAATCTGGGTGTGATCCTGGACGTCCAACTGTCGTTTGCTGCAAACGTTGCGTCGGTTGCTCGGTCCTGCAGATTTCTCCTCTATAACATCAGGAGGATTCGCCCATTCCTCACTGACGAGAAAGCACAGGTGCTCATTCAGGCTCTAGTCATCTCCCGGCTGGACTACGGCAACTCCCTCCTTGCTGGCGCCCCAGCGTCGGCCATCAGACCTCTGGAGCTTGTTCAGAAAGCTGCAGCTCGTCTGGTGTTCAACCGCCCTAAGTTCTCCCACACAACTCCCCTTCTCATGTCCCTACACTGGCTCCCAGTAGCTGCTCGCATCCAGTTTACGACTCTGGTGCTAGCCTACAGGGCAGTGAAAGGAACAGCTTCTTCCTAGCTCCAGGCCATGCTCAAGCCCTACACCCCCGCCCAACCACTTCGCTCTGCTGCCTCGGGACGCCTGGTTGCCCTGTCACTCAGAGGCCCCTGCTGCCGATCAACCCGGTCACAGCTCTTCTCTGTCCTGGCCCCACAGTGGTGGAATGGACTCCCCGCTGATGTCAGGACAGCGGAGTCGCTGCCCATCTTTCGGCGCAGGTTGAAAACTCACCTCTTTAAGAAGTACTACCCTGTTACTTGTTCTTAGCACTTATTGTATTCACTCATTTAAAAAAAAATCTCTTTCTTGCACTTTTACTTTAGCACTGGTTTTGCTCTTAGATGTTTGTTTATATGCACTTATGACCTCTGATGACTAGTAGTTCTCCTGATTTCCTGCGTTAAATGCACTTATTGTAAGTCACTTTGGATAAAAGCGTCGGCTAAATAACTGTAATGTAATGTAATGTAATATGCAGTTATAGAAGCATGCTGTTTGCCTCGTTTGGGAAGGTAAAAATAGGACTGTTTTTTTTTCTTATTCTTTTTCCTCTGGGTTAGTGTTCAAGGAAGGGATTCCAAGGATTGTAAGGGGGTGCCAATTGCCTTTAAAATAATCACACTGAATGAAAGCTTTACATTGACATTCATTTTGGCAGAGATTTGTTATACTTTTGTTTTCTTTGTATTTAACGTCCTGCATACAAGTCACACAACATTCAAGTGGTAGTTTAATTCCATACTTACGTATAGTAAGTTGAATGCTGTCTGGAGGCCCAATCTCTTTTTACATAACTCTGGAGTACGAGTCTCTGAGTATTGTCGATCCAGGTCTAAAATGGCTTCAGTCAGTTTTGTATTCTGACCCTGCGCTGTTTAACAGCATGAGCAGAGTAAGAAATAATTTGGCCCCCCGAGAACAGCTTTCAATGTTTCCTAAAGCAACGAAGGAGAAACAGCATCAGTTTTGTTAGTTTCTAAGAAGTGATAAATGGACGAGGATATATAATCACAAAATGATTTGTCTGATAATAGAGAGGAATTTAGCCTCCATAGAGGGCATTGGATGGCAGCTGATTGGAAGAACAATTCAAGTAAGAGAGGGACATGAGCCAAGATCACAATGGCTTTATATTCCACTGATTTAACAAAATAGAGAAACATTTTGTCAATGATAAAAATAATCTATTCTAGTATACAAGTAATGCACATGAGAAAAGAATAAAAAAATTAAGCCTCTTGGATGAGAGGCGAAACGTCTTCACGGATATATACCAAGTCCAGTTGCACTTGATTCAACTCCTTTGGATAACCATGACCTGGATGAATGAGAACATTCACAGACATGAATGAAAAAAATGCTTTAATCTTTGGGTAAAGAAATCTCTATGGATCCACACATCCCGTTTGGTTCATATATGATGTTATGGCTTTGGACATTTTAGAGGGGGGTGTATTTGTAGGACTGGAGTGGTCCAGTTTGGGGTCAATCACGCAGTTCAAGTCCCCACCTAGGATTAAATAGTGAGTATTAAGACTGGGAAAAAGAAAACAGAGTTTGGTGACAAATTCAGCATTATCCCAGTTGGGAGTGTAGACGTTAACCAGTACAACTGGCGTTTGGGACAGGGACTTTGGGAACATGCTGTTAGAGCTTATGGGTTCACAAAAATAATATTGTTCAGGAACAGATATGTGAGTATCTTTTATAATCCAGAAATTAGTGATCACTGTCAAGGGGGTTGAGTACTTTTGCAAGGCACGGTATCTACTGCCAAAGCAGAACACCATACATGCGGTACTTTTTATGAATATTGAGACAAGACAAGTCGGCTCCTTGCTCATCAAATAAAATGTAAATCTGCATCATGCATAATTCCCGAAATTGTGGATTCCTCTCAAAATTTAACTTCAGACTCTGCTATCATTAACAATACATTTTCATCTTACTAGTCCGGCCTGTATACATCAGAAGCCCCTAGTGACATAACATCCATGAACAATTTTCTTAATAACTTAGAAACCCCCACTGTTAGTACAGAATTAAATCTGGAGTGAGACAAACCTTTCTTATTGGAGGAAGTGGTAAGCTCTATTCAAAGTATGCAAAATGACAAGTCCCTAGGTCCTGATGGGTAACCTAAATAATTTTTTTTTAAGTTTTCAAATAAACTAGCCCCTCTTCTTTTGGAAATGTTTGATGATGCCAATTCTATAGGCTCTTTGCCTCCAACATTGACCCAAGCATCAATCTCACTTTTGTTAAAAGCCGGCAAGGAGCCTACAAACTGTGCCTCCTACTGTCCCATTCCGCTTTTGAACATGGGATGTTAAAATACTGGCAAAAATGCTAGCAAGCCGATTGGATACTATTTGGTGGATATTATTTCAGAGGACAGGTTTTATGAAAGGCCACCACTCTTTTTCTAATGTACGTCAGCTCCTAAATGTCATTCATTCTGCATCTCCATTGGATGCAACAGAGGTAGTTATCTCATTAGATGCAGAAAAAGTATTTGACAGGGTGGAATGGGGATATTTATTTGTCATCTTGAAAAATTTTGGTTTTGGTGAAAAATTCACCTCACCTTCTCTATTCCTCTCCACAGGCTTCAGCTGTACCAATTACGTTCTCCTTAATTCCCCCTCTCATGAGGAACCTGTAAAGGCTGCCCCCTATCACTTCCTTTATTCGCTATAGCCATTGAACCCCTCTCAGTAGCTCTAAAGGCATCCTCACTGATTAGGGGCATTCGTCATAGTGGTATTGAACACTGTTTGTCCTTATATGCAGACAACCTATTATTATATGTCACTGACCATTTTGCCTGTGTACCAGAAATATTAGATGTATTGAAATACTTTAGTACTTTCTCCACATATAAATTAAATTTCACAAAGAGCAAGTGTTTTCCGGTTAACAACTCAGCATTAATGATCAACCAAGGTGAACTTCCTTTTCATTTTTCTAAAACTAGTTTTAAATACCTGGGTATACAAAATAACTCGTAAAGTTAATTTTACAACCCTAGTGGAAAAAGTGAGATCGGACCTTTAGAGATGGAAGGTTATTCCTTTATCTTTAACTGGCAGAGTTCATCCATCCATCCATTATCTGAACCGCTTAACCTGCTCTCAGGGTCGTGGGTGAAGTAATACAGCGGGTATGCTGGAGCCTATTTCAGCAGTCATTGGGCGGCAGGCGGGGAGACACCCTGAACAGGCCACCAGGCCATCACAGGGCTGAGACACACACACACACACACACACACACACACACACACACACACACACACACACACACACACACACAACCTAAGGACAATTTAGTATGGCCGATTCACCTGACCTACATGTCTTTGGACTGTGGGAGGAAACCGGAGCCCCCGGAGGAAACCCATGCAGACACGGGGAGAACATGCAAACTCCACACAGAGGACGACCCGGGATGACCCCCAAGGTTGGACTACCCTGGGGTTCGAATCCAGGACCTTCTTGCTGTGAGGCGACCGCGCTAACCACTGCGCCACCGTGCCGCCCCCTGGCAGAGTTCAGTGTGTGAAAATTAATGTTTTGCCCTGACTTCTTTATCTTTTTATGTGTTTGCCACTTTTTCTGCCCATGTCTTTTTTTCTTTCAGTTGACAGCTTGATCTCAAACTTTATATGGAGGAGTCGCGTTCCACGCATAAATAAATCTCTGCTTTAGAGAAATAGGTCAAAAGGGGACTTCACTCTTCCAAACTTTATTTTATTATATGGCAGCAAACATCCAATGGGTCGTTTTTTTGGCTACATCATCCAGACATGGACTGGTGCCGAATGGAGGATGACTACTGTCATCTTCCCTTCGAGCTTTTATTTGCATCCCCTTACTGCCATCCCCTTCCTAATGACTTTAGCCCCATTGTCATATCCATGCTTAAAATTTGGACACAATTTCACCAGTATTTTAAATTTCAAAATTCTCCTTGCTAGGGTCTATTTGTAATAATGATTTATTCCTCCCTGCAAAGCTGGATGCTATTTTTTGGGCAGTGGAACAGAAGGGGACTAAAATATTTTAATGAC
The DNA here is from genome assembly GCF_029633865.1 of Lampris incognitus. NCBI lineage: Eukaryota > Metazoa > Chordata > Actinopteri > Lampriformes > Lampridae > Lampris > Lampris incognitus. The sequence continues at coordinate 31,118,849 of NC_079211.1, forward strand.
CTTTATATTGATGGTACCTTTACTTTGAGACCCTATCTTTTAAATTTAACATGCCCGGCTCAAACCTTTTTCAATATTTTCAAATATGCCAATTCTTAAGAACCCATACAACAATTTCCAATATTATCACCCAAATCTTGCATGGACACACTCCTTGAAACTCCTCTCATGCTTAGAGGACTTATCTTGTGGCTCTATAACCAAATTATCGTTCGAAGATCATACACTTAGCAATATTAGGTGCACCTGGGAGAAATAGTTGGGTATACCTTGATAATGGCTGGTGGGAGAGGGCCATTGCATGTGTCAACTCGTCTTCCTCCTGTACCCGTCTGAGTCTAATCCAGTTTAAGGTTCTACATCGAATTCATCTCTCTAAATTTAAGCTTTCAAAATTTTACCCTGAAGTAGATGACAAATGTGACTGCTGTGCACAATCCCTAGCTGACCTAACACCCATGTTCTGGTCATGCCCTAAACTGATAAGTTTCTGGTCCTACTATTTGAAAGAAAAAAAGTTTTTTGGATTTGTTTCCCCCCCTTTTTCTCCCCAATTGTACTTGGTCAATTACCCTATTTTGCGAACCATCCCAGTTGCTGCTCCACACCATCTGCTGAGCCAGGGAGGGCTGCAGACTACCACATGCTTCCTCCGATACATGTGGAGTCGCTAGCTGCTTCTTTTCACCTGACAGTGAGAAGTTTCACCAGGGGGATGCAGTACGTGGAAGGATCACGCTATTCCCCCAGTTCCCCCTCCCCTCTGAACAGGTGCCCTGACTGACCAGAGGAGGCGCTAGTGCAGCGACCAGGACACATACCCACATCCGGCTTCCCACCCGCAGACACGGCTAACTGTCTATAGGGACGCCCAACCAAGCCGGAGGTAACACGGGGATACAAACCAGCGATCCCTGTGTTAGTAAGCAATGGAATAGACCGCTTTAATACCCAGATGCCCTTTTGAAATAATTTCTGAAGTCACTGGAGTGGAGGTCCTACCTGGTGTAGGGATAGTTATTTTTGGAGTGACAGACTTAGTTGAAAACTTCACATCGATGCAGCTAAACATTATCATTTTCAGTTTTCTTCTTGCTGGTATAAGGATACTACTTTGGAAGTCCCCTGCACCCCCTTCATCATTGTCCCTGATAGAGGACACGATGATGTTCCTTAAACTAGAAAATTTTACATTTTCCATTGCAGATCAGCCCATGTTACTCTACCTGGCAGCCTGTTATCTTATTTTGACCATCTGACAGTGCTTCCCTATGATTAAGACCACTTGTATTATTTGTATTCTATATCTTAATTTTAATTGGATGCTGTGTATCAATGTCGACTATAATACTTATGGCATATGGGATATATTTTTCTCCAACCACTAAAATGTATGACATCATAAAGCATGACTTATGTAAAGAAGTGACTACTAATAGCTCATTTGTACATGGCGCTCTGTACTTCATGCTCCTGAATGAGATGACTGAAAGCATCTTGTTGATGTAAAGCTCTCTACCCTATTTTATTTGTAATTTGTAGTTTTTGATTTATCTTATAATTGTTATTACTGTAATTCACGTTTTGTTTTTGTTTTTTGTTTTTGCATCGGAAATGGGTGAAGGTTGGGTGGGAGGGGCTGGGGGGATTAAACAAATATGCCGGGACAATCATTTCCATTTCCATTGTTATTTGTATGTTTTTTATACACCCAATGTTCCTTCCAATAAATATTATTGAGGGAAAAAAAACGAAACAAAAACAAAACAAAATAAAAGTGAGCCTCGGACGAGAGCTCCAGGGCTTGAGAGATTTCCAAGCCGACATTCAGTTGGCTTTCTACTGGATCGGTGAACATGTGATACACACAATATGAGCACCTGCTTTTGAACAGTGCAACCCAAATAGTAAATTGCTAGTTTACAACTTACTAGTTAATACAATTGTAAGAACGTAGCAAGGACTTTTACAAACAAACTTAGTAAAAAATTCACGAATGACTGGTTCAACCATGTCCTGTCCTGTTGCTGCCACTGCAGGGATCCCAAAAGGCTTACTGTCAGACGCTCTGTGTTGGCTTGATATGGTTATGTGCTCCCTTGCTGTCTATATTTCACTGGCATGGAATTTACAGACCCGAGATGACAGCTGATGATCATCATGAGCACCATATCCATCAACATTTCCAACTTTATTTAAAGTGATGAGCCACATATGGCACTTTTGAGCATGCTACATATGGCACTCATGAGCATGCTACGTGTGTGTGTGTGTGTGTTTACCAATGCTTTATGGGTCAGCCCACAAAGGAGCTGTGATTTATGGGGATGTCATATGCCTTGGTAATAGAACATGCATTGCTTATTCAACTACTTGAACTCTCTACCGAGAGATTCCAAGTCCTCTGTTTAGTAGTTATGTTCATGGCTAATAATAGACAAAGGTGCCAGGCATCTGTACAATGTAAATTACTGGATCTAATAGAGTGTAAGGCTGATCTTACGTTCGGGTGCAAAGTCCATCTTGACCTTACATTCAGAGTAGCTAGTTTCAAACTACAAACTCGGCACTGAATTTCGGTTGCACCATGACCACTTAAGACACAACTTAACTAGTAGTGCATAAAGCAATCTTTAATCAATTTATTGTTGCATTTAATGACGTTTTATCGTTTCAAGCCAATCAACGGCACCATACAATGTAAACAGGAAATACGGCATTTTTGACAATTGCTATGCACAGTAGCCTGCGTGTGTCTTTGTGCTGATTCAATTGTTTCAGCCTTCCAAGTCAGGGGGCAAAGGCCTGTATCTATCAAGTTTGTAATAATTATCATAAACAATTTTTCCTCTTTTAACCTCTCATGCAAGCCTGTTGATAGCTGCCCGGCCGCCCTACATAAATGTACCCCGTTAGGTGTGTGTCTTACAAGGGCGACGGTGTATTTTACAATAAAGCACACACTTTGTACGACATACACAGGATTTGATCTGTCGTAAATAAGTCGTTGCTACACAACCCGCATCCTTCTTCATTTTCCAGCAGGTTTTCCACTTGATCAAACCAAAAAGCCATATTAATTTTGTTTTTTGTTTGTTTTATTTTCAGTGGACATTGCACCTGCTTAGTGTTACACCAGTAATGAGACGATATCAATGAATCACACAACGCAGATGGTAACGTGCGGCAGCGGCCATTTAGTTGAAACAGGAAAACGAACAGAGACTGCCACGCAGGCAGACCGGAAGGGAGGCTTGGTAACGATAGCAACCACAACCACTACTGGCGTTAGGTATAAGTTTTAAGATGTAACTTACATCTATGCTGAACGTATGTGATTTGGTGCAACAGTATAGCTTTTAGTTGTTCATAAACTCAAACATAGTGCCGATTTATATTCGAACTAGGTAAAAAACAAATGTATGCTGTGCTGGTGCAACCTGCTGCAGGAGTTTAGGGTATGAGGAGGATTGGACACAGTATTGATTATTTTCTTGATTCTATCTTAAACATATGGACAAAATCAGAGACTATTTTGCCTATCAAAGTAAAGAAAAATTGTGCCTTTTCCTGTATAGTGTTCTCTGAGAGTGCTCGGTAGAAATGAATCAACCTTATCAATCAAAAAAGAGGAAATCAGAAAATGAATTGAATTTATTTTAAGGAGTAAAAGGTAATTACTTATGCAAACACAAAAACTTATTGGCTTCGCAGAGTGAAATGCTTTTCCTAATCAAATTCCCGACTGCTTCTTTGACAAATGAGTCAGAACACGCCAACAGCTTCATGTGAGCAGAATGAAATATACATCACTAAAAACATAGAGGAAAAGCTTCAACTGAGAGCCACATTGTTTGCAAATGCAAAACAGCTCTAGCGGTTATAATGCAAGCAAGACACAGTTGACAATACCCATTTTGCTAATTACTTATAACTAATTATGCATCCTCTTTGCCCTGAAAAAATCATAAAAATCCCCTCAAAGAACGCCTTCATTTTATCTTTTAAGCATTGCATAATGATATGAGACAGTCTACCAATGTGTATGTGTATATATATATATATACATATATATACATATATATATATATATATATATGGCTTGGCTACATGAAAAAATTATCAAGTTGTGTATCATGAAAGAAGATTTCCAACAATCCAATCCATATCGAAGACAAATCACTCAGGATCATGTCTTGAAATTATTTCAACCAAAACACTTACTATGCCATTAATCTCAAAAGAGCTGTGGTCCCTGCTGAATTGTTTGGAGCGTACAAGCGTGCCACTCATTTTGGAAATCAAATCACCTTCACGAAAAGGAGCTTTGAAGCACCGAGGCTCCTCAGGGGAAAACATTTTTTTAGAGTCCCTCACATTTGAAATGCTTATCTTCTGGCAAGTGCATTTGCTGTATTCAGATTTAATTAAAAGAAATTACTACAAGGAAAAACATGTATCTCTTTACAATGACTGTGGTTGTAAGCAAGATTGATTAAAAAACCAACCATATCATTGATTACTAATGTGCATTGATGTGTAGAAAAGAAATGACTGGATTGGAGAGGAGGGAATTGGGAAGTTCCAACTTGTATTGAGTTCCCAGCTAATTAAATCTCTACCGACTCGAAATTTTACAAAGGCAAACCCAATAGGGGTGTAGATGAGGAAGATAGTGATGGTGGCGTGGGTTAGATTGAAGGTGGCAGTGCTACAGTAGAACACATCATCCCAGCTTCTCACAAGTCTACCCAGAGACTTTAGTAGGGTAACACAAGCATGTTGACGTTCTACTTGCCTCATAATTTATTGCTCTAATGTGCTGTGTTGCCTATGTCACAAGGGTCTTGGCATCTTTGATGCCCCTATCTTAAGGGGGCAATTTAATGTATGTTTTCCCCCAGACGTAAGAGAAAGCAAATGCCTCCTTCACAGTGGCTGGTGTAATGCATCTCTTTTTTTTTCTTTTTTTTTCTTTTTCTTTATCATGAGTGAAATCAGTTCCACCATCCTACACCCATAGCAACATGTTTTCAGCTAAAAAAAAAAAAAAAAACACTAAAAAAAAGTGAAAACAAAAAAAGGGTTTGGCAGCCCTTAAAGAGGACTCTGCCTCTGCAAAGGCATGATATGAATAGTTCTGTGTGAGTAACTTTTGAAGCCTGCATGTGAGTGACTAATGTCCCCCCCCCCCCGCCTTTTCTCCCCAATTGTACTTGCCCAATTACTCCACTCTTCCAAGCCGTCCCAGTCGCTTCTCCACCCCCTCTGCTAATCCGGGGAGGGCTGCAGACTAGCACAAACCTCCTCCAATAGATGTGGAATTGCCAGCTGCTTCTTTTTACCTGACAGTGAGGAGTTTCGCCAGGGGGACGTAGCCTGTACGGGGTGTCTCCCCGCCTGCCACCCAATGACTGCTGGGACAGGTTCCAGCATCCCCGCAACCCTGAGAGCAGGATAAGCGGTTTGGATAATGGATGGATGGAATGGACGTAGCACGTGGGAGGATCACGCTACCCTCCCCAGTTCCCCCTCTCCCCCTAACAGGCGCCACGACTGACCATTGGCGGCGCCAGCGCAGCGACCAAGACACATACCCACATCTGGCTTCCCACCCGCAGACACGGTGTCTGTAGGACGCCTGACCAAGTCGGAGGTAATACAGGGATTCGATCCGGTGATCCCCATCTTGGTAGGCAACGAAAGAGATTGCCACACTACCCAGACAACTTGAGTGACTAACACAATACTGTTTTGTAAAAAAAAAAAATTGTTTTAAGGTTAATTATTTCTCAGCCCTCTTTATCAAAAAAAGTGTCAATTTTCGATTTCAGTTTCATAATTTCTCTACCCTGTGCTGCTTTCATGCAATTGAACATTTAAGACACAGGTTTCCAAACTTGGGGTTGCAACCCCAAGTGGGGTCGCATGGAATTGAAATGGGGTCACCTGAAATTTCTAGTAATTCATCAATACAAATAACAATTATTATTATAATAATAAAAACACCACACACGATTTAAAACAACTCACTTCCCCTCATAAAAATCAAGTTCTCGGCATATCTTGATTCACATGATCACATGTGACCAACATGCAGATTCCCACACTCAAACAAATAGCGAGCAAAGTTTGCAATGCAAGCAAATCAGAGCAATAGAAAATGGAAAAATTTATTCGCCCACCTGTGCCCTCCACATCTTCGAGTGAACTGGAGACACTGATATCAAAAAGAAAGAGAAAATACAATGAAACCTTCCTTCAGTTTGGATTTACTAGCATAACTGAACACAACGAGGAAAGGCCGCAATGTCTGCTGTGTGGTAACGTCCTGTCTATGGAGAGCATGAAACCCAACAAGCTCAAGAGACATTTTGAGGGTTTCTGGGTAGCGTGGCGAGCTATTCCGTTGCCTACCAACACAGGGATCTTCGGTTTGAATCCCGACGTTACCTCCGGCTTGTTCGAGCGTCTTTACAAACACAATTGGTCATGTCTGCGGGAGGGAAGCTGGATGTGGGTATGTGTCCTGGTCTCTGCACTAGTGCCTCCTCTGGTCGGTCGGAGCACATGTTCAGGGCGGAGGGGGAACTGGGGGGAATAGCATGATCCTTCCGCATGCTACGTCCCCCTGATGAAACTCTTCACTGTCAGGTGAAAAGAAGTGGCTGGCAACTCCACATGTATCGAAGGAGACATGTGGTAGACTGCAGCCCTCTCCGGATCGGCAGAGGGGGTGGAGCAGCGACTGGGTCAGCTCGAAAGAGTGGGGAAATTGGCCAGGTACAATTGGGGAGAGAAAGGGGGGAAAGAGATATTTTGAGACAACGCATAAAGAATATGTAGGCAAACCAAAATGTTTCACTGAAAAGAAATATGCCGAGCTGAATAAGCAGCAAGTGTACTTCAGAAAGGCAATGACTGTCAGTGAGCAAGCCTTGAAAGCATATTTTGAGCTGAGCTATCTTGTTGCAAAGGCTATGAAGCCACATACCATCACTGAGACTTTGATATTGCCAGCTGCCACTGAAATGGTAAAAACGATGTGCGGGGTGGGAGAAGTGCAAAAACTGAAGACAATACTATTGTCTGATAACACAGTGAAAAGAAGGATAGATGCAATCGTTAATGACCTAGAGAGCACTCTAACAGAATGACTACGAAATCCCCCAGCCTATGCTCCACAAATGGAAGTCAGCACAGAAGGAAAAAATGCCCATGCTTTGTATATGCAGGAGAATGCTATTCATGAGGGTATTTTGTACTGTCTCCCTCTTCCTGAACAAGAGACTGCCAAGGCAATGTACGATGTCCTTCACAACTATATGGAGACAAACAACATTCCATGGAAGTGTATGGCAGGATTTGGTACAGATGGGGCTCCGTCTATGGCAGGGCGACGAGCAGGCCTATATACATTAATCATGGAAATGGCCCCCTCTGTAGTATGAAATCATTGCATGATTCATCGTGAGCAACTGGCATCTAAGGAACTGTGTGTGCCCATTGCGGACATATTGCAGCAGGTTGCAGCCATGGTCAACTACATCAAACCACATCCACTGCGTGCACATCTATTTGCAAAACTATGTGGCGACATGGGCTCCAAACATGACAATTTGCTCTTTCACACAAGCACGGTGGTTGTCAAGAGGTAGGGTGCTAGAGTGATTTTTCAAGCTGAGAAATGAACTGTTGGTGTTTTTCATGGATGTGGGGAAAAAAAACAGATTTTGTCGACTTTCTGTGTGATCAGCAAAAAATGTGCCTCCTTGCATATGTAACAGACATCTTTCGAAAACTTAATGAACTGAACATAAGCATGCCAGGGAAAAACAAGACTGTCATGCAGATGAGTGACCATATTGATGGATTCAGGGGGAAACTCACATTCTGGAGAGAAAGCCTTTCAAAAGCAAACTTCACCCCTTTTCCCCAGCTGAGCAAGTTTTTAACAGACAACAGCATCAATGACCAGTGCTCCACAAAGATGATGTGCGAGCACCTGAAACGCCTAGAAGAGCACTTTTCACACTTATTTTCCATACTTTGATATGTCAGAGTTTGACTGGGTGAGGGACCCATTCCACTGCGATGCAGGCTCAGTGGCTCTACCTGCCACTGCTGTTGAACAACCGATTGAACTGACATGTGTTAGAACGCAATAGGGATTGCATTCGCGAGTGGCGATGGAGAAATTCTGGTTTGGGGCAAGAAAAGAGTACCCAGAGATCTCACAGTGTGCTTTAAAACTGTTGGTTCCTTTTGGAAACACATATTTGAGTGAAACCGGATTTAGAGCTCTTGTGTGCATGAAGTCAAAGTACCATTCGCGACTCGATATAACTGCAGAGTTGAGATGCGCTCTGTCTACTACACCACCAAACTTTCAAAGGTTGCAGTGAGATGTGCAAGCTGAACTGTTCCATTAAATAGGTGAGAGACACCAATCATGGGTCCTGTGGGGAGGAGGGATCTGAGCAGTCTGAGCACGTATGTATGTATGTATGTATGTATGTATGTATGATTATGTAATTTTCGTATGTTTTTTCCGTTGTTTTTGTATTGTGTTAGTATTGTCTTGTGTCGGGGAAAAAGTAGATGACTAATAAAAAAATTATCACAAAAAAGAGACACCAATCATAATACATAAAATACATAATAAATATACAGAATTGTCATGGGTAGAGCCTAAATGTGGTCTAAAATGAACATTTTCTTGCAACAAATTAATTCTAGTGTAATTTTAGGATGTCTGGGGTCACTAGAGTTTTGTGACTTCAAAGTGGGGTCACGAGCCAAAAAAAGGTTGGGAACCCCTGCTTTAAGACTTGGAAAATGTTCTCACAGTTTGAGAAGTAGAATTTTCTCATCAATACTGTGTTGTGAGATATTGTAACAAAAATGAAAAAAAACATGCAGGAAAAAAAATCTCCATTTTTCGTAATCACCTTTCATTTGATTCCACTTTGATTTCATTGTCTCAGTTCCTCGGCAGTTCCTTCTAGTAGATGCTGTGTTTATGCACATAAGCAATGGAGGGATACATAAAGATAAAAACCAGCTAAAGATGGAGTAATTGTATGGTCTGCTTTTTGTTTTTTACAATTCATGAGATATTGATATATATTTAGGGGTTAAATTACATGGGATTCCTCAGAGTAACACTGTATCGTGCCACCCACAGGTTGCGTGGTTTGATTTGATGCGTTTTATTTATCCAAATTAAAGCGGTAGTAGGCAAAAAATTTTGCTTTAACTTATCATTATGCAGTAAATGTTGATTGCACAGTGTAATGACTATAGAATAATGACACCATCGGCGTTTATACTGGTCCCCTATAAGCCTCGCTTTCAATATGCATTTCTGTCTCTCACCGGGTAAGATTTCCCACGAAAATGAAGGTTCGATTTACGGCACAAAGAAAGTGCACCAACCATTGCGCAACCAATATAGGAAGAGGATAACACTTATGTTTTTCTTGGTAGTTAGTGGTAGCTATCCCCAGTAGCAGAAATGGTGGGCAGTTGAACAACTGGAGTGACAGTGGAAACTACCCGACAAGAGAAAGCAAAGTCTGTTGACGGAGGAGGCAAAGAAGGAGTGATAGCAACAGTGCCGGAACGGTGTTGGTGGGCCAGTAGGGTGCAGTCTTTCCTCTGGTCCTAATAAAACAACAAATATCAAATCCCAATGTCCCAGTGCAGTGACGGGGACACTGCTGTAGGAGCTGCCACAGCTCGCATGACTATTTTGGAGATTGTTTGCTAAAAATACAAGGCGATTTACTTGGTCAGAGGCGAGTGCTGCACGTTTTTTGTTAACGATGTTCCCAGCATTGGAAAAAACACGCTCTGATCGCACAGAAGTGCCGGGGATGCAACATATTGATGGAAACACGCGGTCAGGCGTGGCCGTTTTGAAGCCGGCGCCTCGTCACAGGTCTGCGCCAGTTCTGATGGGTGCTTAGTTTAAAGATGTTGCTTTAAATTCGTAACTTAGTTGTGGAGTGTTACACTTGCTCAAAAATGGCATACCTTACACACCACTTTTTTCTTTGATTCGAGGTTCTTTCGGCTTAGCCACTTAGTAGCCTACTGTGACGCAGTGCAGCTAGCATATCAGTGTGTTGTTGTAGTGGGCTGTTTGGTGCCAGTAAGCTCACGCGATCTGCTTGTAGCGTCTGTGCGCGAATGGAAAACAACGGGGGGAAAGAGCAGAGCACAAGTAAGGATTCTAAGCGCACATTCGAAGGTTAATTTAGCAAATAATTAATAAAAAAAATTCACAATCAAAGAATATTCAAATATAGAATGTAAATTTGACAGCCCTAATGCTCATGCCCCCCCCCCCGTGAAAACCGTAGGCCCGGCCGTCAGATTTGTTCTGGCGCCGACACTGTCCTGCTCTCAGCGTCGCGGGGATGCTGGCGCCTATCCCAGCAGTCATTGGGTGGCAGGCGGGGAGACACCCTGGACAGGCCACCAGGCCCTCACAGGGCGGACACACACACACACACACACACACACACACACACACACACACATTACCTTGCGTGAAATGGCTAATAAAGTTCTATTACATTCATGAGAAGCTGCAACCTTTTTTCTATTATTATTATCATAATAATGGCATATGTGCTATATGTTATTTTTATGCTGATCAGCCACTTCAATGCGTGACATGTCTGTCCATCCAATTTTAAAAATTGTTATTTTTTGAGGGGGAGGCCCACCGCACATCGCACTGTAATTCCAACACGGACTTTAACAGTATATCTGGATTCAGCCCAGTGCTTTCAGAAATTTGAACCTGGTCCCAGACTTAGACTGACGTTATGTTACATGTTACGATGATTTAATTCAAGCCACCAGTTTGACCTTTCACAAACCTCACGCATTTTAAACAGGAGACCCCTAAGGTGAGTTCAGGCAGCATATGCATATATGAGATGTAATTACAGAATATTCTCAGGTACACTGAGCATGTGCTAATGATGAACATCCACTGCATTAAAGGAATCATTCGCAAAAAGGACTAATTAGCATTTAAAGGGCTTTAATGGACTCAACACTATGAGCCAAGGCTCATTTGAAAGCCGGGAATCTCATTATAACAGCAAGAAAAGGTTTTTGACAGGGGTGGATGTGACATTTGGCTCTCTGCTCAGCCGTCCACACTTGCAGACCTGTCAGACTTGTCACTTCCTATTTGCTGAAGGAGCCACAGAGATTCTGAGAGAATGGAAACTAGATGACAGCTTGCTATCCAATGGAAAGACCACTGTGAAAGCTAAAGAATATCTGCAACCTACATCAAGAATAGAAGCTATGGGACAAAGAAGAGTGGGAATAATCGATTTTTTTTAATATATCTTATAAATCATATCCTGTTTCATGTTATGTCTTTCTCTCACTCCGATTGTGACTTATATTTTTTTCTTTCTTCCTCTCCCATGTATGCGAATGGTGTGATGTGAGTCTTCCCTGTGTGCATGTGTAGTCTGTCCTCCTGTCAGGTCTCCATGGTGATGGGGGTCCCGTGGCTTGGGTCCTGGACTGTTCCGGTGGTGTCTGGACACTGCTTGGCATCCTCATCATATTCTTCATATGTTTTATAATTCCATTATAATTCTGTTATCCTCTTTCAATGTTGTATTCTGTAAATTGTGTACACACAACATCAATTGCATGTCTGTCCGTCTTGGGAGAGACAGCCCTCCTCTATTGCTCTCCCTGAGGTTTCTTCCTATTTTTTCTCCCTGTTAAAGTGTTTTTTACGGAGTTGTTCCTTATCTGAGGACAGAATGTTGTATTGCTGTAAAGCCCACTGAGGCAACTTTGCAATTTGTGATAATGGGCCATACAAATAAAATTGACTTGACTTGCACAGAACAGAGGCACACTTAATCAATCTGCTTTTTCCTCAATTTGCTTGAATAGGTCAAGCAAGGCAGGGTTTTATAGATGTGTAAATAAACAAGACACAGTCTGAAAAGAAAATACATGACAAATAAAACATTAAAAAAAGGGAAAAAAATTGCAACCCCTGGTATTTCACTTATGCCACTAAACATGGGGAAATGAACCCAGTGTCTCACTTACTATGTTACTGGGACAGGCTCAGATCTAGTATGAAGGAAACTATATAAACAGGGTCACATCTGTTTTCTATATTAAACAGAAAGACTCAGAAAACTATGGTCCTAGAATAATTTACATGTGTGAAGACAGGACAAGTTAAGCTGAAAACAGAGAGTGTGTATGTTCCCTCAGCCCTATATCCCCTCAACCCTATTTCATTGAACTTACCCAAACTTACCTTAACCTGACTTAATGTCAACCTCTTCCTAACCTTAACCTTAACTCAATGCCTACCTTAACCTAACCTTAACCAATAGCTAACCCATTCAACAGCTAACCCACAGGGCTGAGGGAACATAGGGCTGAACAGGACAAGTTGAGAACTGACTAAGGGGCAAATCTTGACTTTCACCGGCATATCAATGTTCCAATCATTTCCAACCTTAAAGGTGTTATATACGAACATTAATACAGCTGCAAACACCTATTCGCTATGTAAAGAGATAGTGGAGTAATGGCATCCTGAGCAGTCACTCCCTCTTAGTGTGTTGTAATCCAAGATTCTCTGTTCTTTGTTTTGGAAGCCAGTCAGCAGCATGTGCATGTTAGATCACCACGTGTGCTTGTTATTGCATGTGAGGTAGCTAGCATCAATAGGATAGCTAGCAAGCTAATGATTAGGTTACATGGATTTAGGCCATTCAGCAGATCAAAGAAATAGCTCCTTACCAAGGTGAATACATTACTAATGTTAATAAAATAATTCTATACTGTTAAGATCAATATTCCAACCGAACGAAATAATGCCAATCATTGGTTTGGTCTGATTTCGTTTTTACGTTTCGTTTTACAATTCGTTTTTACACATGTGCCAGCACATTGCTTTCCATCCATCCATTATCCAAACCGCTTATCCTGCTCTCAGGGTCACGGGGATGCTGGAGCCTATCCCAGCAGTCAATGGGTGGCAGGCAGGGAGACACTGTTTTTAATGACAATAAACTGAATTGAATTGAGATGCTGGTGCTGAATATCGTATATAGCACCTTTAACTTAAATAACAAATCAGATGTGTGCTAAATCAATATTTCGGCTCTTCATGGTGCTGATTCGTCGTATTTAAATTGCGGGAAGATAAGGGAAGAGAAACAGAATCATTTGTTTCTACTGCATGAATTTAGAATGGATATCAATGTACTAATGACGTGTTAATGATGGTGAAGGGCTTAAAATATTCAGCTAGCAGTGTCTTTATGTATGCTCAATAATCTAGGTAAGGAAATCAATGAAAGTTAAATCAGTTCATTTGGACATGTTTATTGAGACAAAACATTTCATCATTCATCTAAATGACTTCTTCAGTCTCAACTGACTGCAGATATTCTTACCCTTATAAACAATACAGTGGCATAATGATCGAAACCAACGACTGGTTTCATGTGCAAATTGCCATGACCATTACCTAGAATTACAATGGCCATGTGTACTATTCAGAGGATTGGGGAATAGTTGCAATCACAGCATTATAAAATTATGACTTGCCATCTTGGTTGCCGTGCCTATTAACTAGAGTTTCAATGGCCATGTGTACGATTCACAGAGGATATAAGGCAGGGGATATCTGCAGTCATTTGAGACTGAAGAGGTCACCTAGAGATGAGTGATGAAACATTTCTCAATAAACATTGTGTCCAGATGAATTGATTCAACTTTCTTTGATATTCAGGTGGCTCTTATCATCTTTGAGACTCTGAGAATTACCTTAACATAAACTCACTTTTTTTTTTGCCTTTATTGGATAGAGCATAGTGTAGAGAAGGCCAGAAGGCGTTACATTGTCTCTGTAGATTTAGAGAAAGCATATGACGGTGCCAAGAGAGGAGGTGTGGTATTGTATGAGGCAGTTGGGAGCTGCAGAGAAGCATGTAGGAGTGGTGCAGGATATGTATGATGGAAGTGTGACAATGGTGAGGTGTGTGGTTAGAATGAAAGATGGATTCAAGGTGGAGGTGGGATTACATCAAGGATCGGCTCTGAGCCCTTTGTTTGCAATGGTGATGGACAGGTTGACGGATGAGATCAGGCAGGAGTCTCCGTGGACTATGATGTTTGCGGATGACATTGTGATCTGTAGTGAGAGTAGGGTGCAGGTTGAGGAGAGCCTGGAGAGGTGAAGATATGCACTGGAGAGAAGAGGAATGAAAGTCAGTAGGAGCAAGACGGAATACCTATGCATGAATGAGAGGGAGGATAGTGGAATGGTCAGGATGCAAGGAGTAGAGGTGACTGTTATATTCTTTGGTAGAATAACCACACGACGTATTGCTAAATAAACTTTACTAAAAGAATTGCAAGGCAGACCGTTAGCTTCCAACATGCTCCGACAGGTTCTCAGCAGCAACTCACAACAACATTCAAAGAGTCAACCTAACCTACTTTTACTAGTGACCTAAGAATACAGCGCCCTCTAGCGGTTGGCAGTATAGAACTCAATGTAATATAGGGTAACTAGATTACTGAACACAACAGTGACAAAGGCGTATGAGTTTAAATACTTGGAGCCAACCGTCCAAAGTAACAGGGAGTGCAGAAGAGAGGTGAAGAGGCGATTGTAGGCAGGGTGGAGTGGGTGGAAAAGAGTGTCAGGAGTGATTTGCAACAGAAGATTACCAGCAAGAGTTAAAGGGGAGGTTTACAAGATGGTTGTGAGACCAGCTACGTATGTTATATGGTTTGTGGTTTGGAGACAGTGGCACTGAAGAAAAGACAGGAGGTGGAGCTGGAGGTGGCAGAGTTGAAGATGCTAAGAGTTTCATTGGTTATGACGAAGAAGGACAGGATTAGGAAGGAGTACATTAGATGGACAGCTCACGTTGGACGGTTTAGAGACAAAGCAAGAGAGGCAAGATTGAGATGGCTTGGACATGTGTGGAGGTGAAATGCTGGGTATATTAGGGGAAGGATACTGAATATGGAGCTGCCAGGGAAGAGGGAAAGAGAATGCCCAAAGAGGAGGTTCATGGATGTGGTGAGGGAGGACATGCAGATGGCTGGTGTGACAGAGGAAGATGCAGAGGACAGGAAGAAATGGAAATGGATGATCTGCTGTGGCGACCCCTAATGGGAGCAGCCAAAAGTAGTAGTAGTAGATAGTGTAGTGGCAGATGGGAAACAAAGAGAGAGAGACGAAAACAGAGGGAGACAGAGATGAATAGGACATGCAACAAAATTGGCTAGAATCGAACCAGGAACGTTGTGGTTATGTGACATGCACCATAACCATTTGGCTACTGGGGCACCCACTTCTGCCATTACGTTTCTCTTGCATTGCATCTCATCTATGCAAGTCCCCTCTCTGTATAGGTCTGCTGTTTTGAGATTCAATGAGAGGCAGGCCAGACCTGAGAAAGATCAATGTGAATGAATTAGAAGATGGCCTGCAAGGCCAAGATGGGGAGCCCTCATGAATGCATTCCCAAACAGATAGGCGTTTGGAAAAAAAGGCAGTAGGCAGAGAAATGGATGGAAAGAACTGATCTGACATTTTTAAATAGACAACCCAATGTAACATCAAAACTGAGCTTTTAGATCTGCATTTCACCTTACAAAACTTGGAAGACAACATCATAGGAATTACTTCTCACACAGAAATCTCTATAGAACTGGCCTTGTGATGATGACAAACGATGATAAAGCAGCCGAGTTGAGAGAAAAGGCTGGTTGAATAAAGCTGCAGTGTCAACACAGACAATGTTAATTAAACCTGGGAATAAAATAATGGATATTCGTGATGTCAAAAAAGTAGTTTTCTATCCATTCTCCATATTAAATTAGCTAGAACCATGGCTATAATTGGAGACCTACATCAGTACGCTACACTATACATTAAATTAATGAATTGGATCAGTTCTTTGTATTGTACTTGAAGTGCTGGGAAGCAGTAGTGGCAGTAAAATAGTGATTAGAGTAGCCTGTATAGAGGAACTGGACAGAGTGGAGAACACCAAATACGATGCATCATTTAAATGAGCAAAGGCACGGTCCGCGGTGGTGTAGCGGTCTAAGCATCGGCTCTGTGTCGATGCAGTTGCCCACTGGGGACTGGGGTTCGCGCCCCGGTCTCGTCAGATCCGACTATGGCCGGACTCGACGAAGCAGCGATCATTGGCAACGCTGTCTTCGGGAGGGGGGCGGAGTCGGCTTGTGTTCGTCACGTGAATGCGTCTCTGTGTGTGTCGGAAAAACAGTGGTTCGGCTTGGAGTCGCCTTGTCACGAAAGTGGCGAGGCGGTCTCCTTCGAGACTGCCGGCCGGAGAGATGCAGTTGGCGAACGCATACAGTGCGAGGGTGGGTGTTTGAATTAAAATAGGGATCGATTGGCCACTAAATTGGGAGAAAAAAGGGAAAAATCAGAAATAAATTTATAAAAAAAAAAAAATGAGCAAAGGCAGCTGTGTAATTATGACTTTGCACCCATTCCTTGGAGGTCTATGGAGAATGTTTTCAACCTGATGCCACACTGATTTTTGCAAAATTATCTTATTTGTCGTGGTGTCACCTTGAAATGAAAGGAGTCATTGGCACTGAGTTCCAGTGATAATTCAATGATGAAAAAAAAGTTAATGATTACAAGAATGAGTTAATGCTTAAATATAATAACACGACTAGAAGAGGAGGATTTTTTTTTACTCATAAAATAGTAAAGGAATTGTTTTCATTCAATTTGCGCTATTTTTGAGCACTTTCTTAGCAGTAAGACAATTATGCCAGAGTGGATAATGGTTATGACAGTGAGGGCAACTGGAAAATGTCAGAGGAATTATATGTAACTTAGAAGGCTCGTCTGTATCACAATGAAACATAGTACTTGCAAGTGCACAGGTCACTCAATAATAATGGCAAGCATGTCTTCTCCTTTTTCTTTTTCTATGTGTGAATGATGTGATGTGAATCTCCCTTGGTGACAGTGGTCGCCACCTGGACACTGTTTGGCATCCCCCTCATCCAATTTTCTTTTTATGTAACTTATAAATCCATATAATTGTGTTGTCCTGTTTTAATGTTATATCCTTCTCTCACTAAGATGCGTCACGAATTAAAAAATTTTTTTTTTTAACATGGTGATGCTGGTCACATGGCTCAGGTCCTGGGCTGTTCCGGTGGTGTTTGGACACTGCTTGGCATCCTCCTCATCATACTCTTCATATATTTTATAATTCCATTATAATCCCATTTTCCTCTTTCAATGTTGTATTCTGTAAATTGTGTAAACACAACATCATTGCACGTTGTCCGTCTTGGGAGAGATCCCTCCTCTGTTGCTCTCCCTGAGGTTTCTTCCTAGTTTTTCTCCATGTTAAAGGGATTTTTTTTTTTAGGGAGTTGTTCCTTATCCAATGCAAGAGTCTAAGGACAGGATGTTGTCCTGCTGTAAAGCCCCTTGAGGCAAATTTGTGATATTGGGCTATACAAATAAAATAAAATTGACTTGACATATAGATGCAGAGGAACGAAGGGACATTTCAAAGGTAAGACATTGGACAGAAAGCTATACGCAAGGAAAAAATAAAATAAACATGTAAGCACTGTATATATTCATCTCAGAGTTGTGGAATCTTGTGTTATTCCCATGGTACTGTGCCCTTGACACTTGGCAGAGGCAAATTCCGGTCAGTCACATGGGAGAGACATGTGACTTCACACTTTACCGAGCAAGAAGAAAACTGAAAGCGATAATGCTTAGCTGCATCGATGTGAAGTTTTCAACAAAAGTCTGGCACTCCAAAAATAGCTGTCCCTACACCAGGTAGGACCTCCACTCCAATGACTTTAGAAATTATCTCAAAAGGGCGTCCGGATGGCATCACGGTCCATTTCATCGCCCACCAACACGAGGATCAGTGGTTCGAATCCCTGTGTTGCTTCCGGCTTGGTCGGGTGTCCCTACAGACACAACTAGCTGCGTCTGTGGATGGGAAGCCAGATGTGAGTATGTGTCCTGGTTGCTGCACTAGCGCCTCCTCTGGTCAGTCAGGGCACCTGTTCAGGGGGGAGGGGGAACTGGGGAAATAACGTGATACTCCCATGTGCTACATCCCCCTGGCAAAACTCCTCACTGTCAAGTGAAAAGAAATGGCTGGTGACACCACATGTATCAGAGGAAACGCGATAGTCTGCAGCCCTCCCCGGATCAGCAGAGGGGGTGGAGCAGTGACCGGGACGGCTGAGAAGAGTGGGGTAGTTGGCCAGATAGAATTGGGGGAGAAAAAAGGGGGGGGGGAAAGAGAAAGGTATAGGCAAGGAAAAAATAAAATAAACATGTGAGCACTGTACGTATTCATCTCTGAGTTGTGGAGTCTTGTGTCATTCCCATGGTACCGTGACCCTGACAGTTGGCAGAGGCAAATGCAGGTCAGTCACATGTGAGACACACATGACTTCACGCTTTACCGATTTACTGTCACACTTCATCACAGGTTACTGCACTAAAAATCCTTTAACAAATCATCCGTTGTTTGTTGAGCAGTATCTCCTTGATAAAATACAGGTTAAAGTCTCGTTATTGTAAGAATATAACCATAACTAAATACTCCTACATGGATCATGGGTGACTGTGAACTCATTTCAACCAAACTAGCTATGCAATTGCTTACAAAACCACAAATGTGCCGTGGGACTCTGTTATACTCGACAGCACTTGTAACCTGTATGAGGCCGTCGTTAGCCATCATTAGTAATTTCAACTATTAACTTCTAATTTAACTTCTATTCCTCCATTGCCAACACTGATAGTAATTGGAAAGATGGCAAGAATTCTACATTTTTTAATTCTGACAAGCTCAAAGATAGACTAGTAGCACTGCAAGTAAGTTTCCTGTAGCCCACAATTACCCAAATGCCCTGTGGGTATCGACAGCGCTTACGTTGGCCTATCCCTCCAAATATTCTATGGCACACAGGCTACCAGGAGACATTAGCCTGCTATCTGGCAATAGAGACCTAATCAGCTGTCAAAGTGTCCGTATGCATTAACTGCTCCTCTCTGAGCAGCCTACTTTGGCCTCCTAATGCCAACTCATCATGCACCCAGAACACACACACAGAGCACACTGAGGTTGACACGGACAGGATCTCATGGAATAATTATGGGCCGATTCCCAGTCAAACCTCGAGAGGGAAACAAGAGGGACATGGTATCAGCCAAGGTAGCGCCATGCAACATATGGCACTACAATCAATTCTTGTCAGGAAGATTGGCCTAGTGTTTGTTTTTAAGGCTTGGACGTGAACCGAAAACTCTGAAGATACTTCAATTTCATCTTCTGATGAGGTGAATCAAAGCTGACGTGGCTCGCTGGGGTAGCTCCCGCTTCTTCAGTACACATGAGGATAGCACAGAGAGAGAAATATAGAGGGGAGAGAATGAAAGAGCATGAGAGAGATAGAGAGCGAGAGAGTGTTAGGTGAAAAGAGACTGACTTTGATTAATCGGACTTTGGGTGCAAAGACCCACAAGCTCTGCCCTCCTGCAATGATCTTTCATTTAGAAACTAAGTTACCACCAACTAGCTCCCTGTGTTTCTGTTAGTTTTGGCCTCATGTAACCTGAGGGAGACAACCCAAAGATCAAGACACAAATACCTGCTTTTCATTTGCAAGCTCCTTCATACAGCAAAATGTCTACTACTTTTCTTTTGAAAATACACATAGATTTTCAAACATTCTGTACTTAATTTCAGTCTTATTCATGTTTAAAAGCTGCATACGTTTTGCAGTGATACCCATGAGTGATGGAGGCAAGACCTGAAGCTCATTGCAAGCTGTTTCTCTTGTGAGGATGAAGCCCCCTGGAGAGCAGGCCCTTAATCACATTGCTAAAGACACTCATAAACCATCCTGAAATAACCTCCTTGGGGCATCTCTCTGGGTAAACAATACCATCACTCTGTCACGGTTTTGAATTAAGATATCGCCACACCCATGTAATTAACACTGGTATTTGGGTTGGGAACAATAGTTAATCTTGATTAAATAAAAAAAAATAATGTAATACACTAGTCCCCCACTTGAGAAATGGTACACTATTCTTTTATTTGGGGGGGGGGATTTTCCCCCCTTTTCTCCCCAATTGTACCCCACTCAATTATCCCAATCTTCCAAGCCGTCCCGGTCGCTGCTCCACCCCCTCTGCCGACCCGGGGACGGCTGCAGACTACCACATGCCTCTTCCGATACATGTGGAGTCGCCAGCCACTTCTTTTCACCTGACAGTGAGGATTTGGCCAGGGGGACGTAGCACGTGGGAGGATTCCGCTATTCCCCCGAGTTCCTCCTCCCCCCCTGAACAGGTACCCCGACCAACCAGAGGACGTGCCAGTGCAGCGACCAGGATACATACCCACATCCGGTTTCTCACCCGCAGACACGGCTAATTATGTCTGTAGGAGCACCCGACCAAGCCAGAGGTAACACAGGGATTCGAACTGGCAATCACTTTGTTGGTAGGCAATGGAATAGACTGCTATGCTACCCAGATGCCCATGGTACATTATTCTCTCAGAAAACAAGTGGCTGGGTTACATGGAATGAACTGTCAAGGGAAGAAGCTAGAGCAAGGAATGAAGTATTTGTGATGTGCAAAAAATAATGACCCCATAGTCAAAACAATCACTGAGCCTTCCTCTTGAAAAGTTTGTCAAATTTGAGCAGTGGTCCCGTAGTAGATAGTTGTTGAGAATAGCACAATTTGTTGTTTGTGAGGGAGTAGAAGAAGTAAAGAGAGAGAGAGAGAGAGAGAGAGAGAGAGAGAGAGTGTGTGTGTGTGTGTATATATATATATAGAGAGAGAGAGAGAGAGAGAGAGAGAGAGAGAGAGAGAGAGAGAGAGAGAGAGAGAGAGAGAGAGAGAGAGCAACTCAGAGCAGGCATGTGGTCGTGTGTCTTCTCATTCATTTTAGGGACAGCCTGGGGGAGACAGGAGTTAACGAGTGTAAAAGTGACAGAGTGATATATTATGACTTCTGGCATCGTAACTTTAATTAATCAATCCTACCCTTTTGAGAGGATGTGTCACTGCATTTGTTCCACCCTTGAACAAAGAAATGCTTGTATGCGTGTTTTTTTCTAAATTAAATACAAAAAACAAAGTAAAGTAAATAAAGGAAGTGGACTGATGGATTGTTGGAGAGGGGACGTGCCCAGTGTGTTGGGAGGAGGGGCCAAAAACTTTGAAGCTGCAATGGCTTCTAGCTTGAAGGCAGCCAACTCTCTCCCTTTCTTCTGAACAAGTAAATGAGTGAGCAAGGGGAGGAAGAGGGGGCTAAGGGAGAGTGACTTTGAAGATCACAGTACCGCCAGCTTTGAAGATCACAGTACAGCAAGTCGCAGCCTGCCTTCAACACCAATGATGGCCCTGAATAAAGCCCAATCTTTTGCTAGTTAGCTGCATCTCCTTCTCCCACCTTGTTCCTTCAGTCTCATTCCCTTTGTTTCACCGCTTTGGGAAGGAGATGTTAATGGGGTGGGGGGGGCAAGAAAGGGCAGCGGCGGCTTTCATGCCTCTTATATCCTTTTGTTCACATCACACAAAACACCCGACATCAGGTAGGAAAATCAAAGAAAGAAAGTTGAATCAATTCATTTGGACACAACGTTTATTGAGAGAGAAACGTTTCATCACTCATCTAAGTGACCTCTTCAGTCTCAACTGACTGCAGGTATCCCCACCTTATAAACAATACAGTGGCATAATGACCGAAACCAACGATTGGTTTCATATATGTATGTGTGATTATGTCTCTGTCTGTTTGTCTGTCTGTCTGTCACAGATGGGTATTGAATATGATAAAAAAAATATGTTCTGGTGTGTTGTCACAGGGGTGACATGTTGTTTAAAAGGCTTGCTGCCTCATTGCTGAGGCAAACTGAAACTTTTGTCCACAAACACCGCATCTCAGTTGCTTTCAAACCCCCAAAAACACACCAGAAATTGGTCCATCCCATGGATCGGGTCCCCCAGCACAAACAGAGCAATATAGTGCATGCCGTTAAGTGCCGGTAGGATTGCCATGACTTGTACATCAGGGAAACCAAACAGACGCTGGCCAAAAGGATGGCACAACACAGAAGAGCTAACACGTCAAGCCAGAACTCCACAGTCTACATCCATGTACAGGTCAATGGCCAGTCTTTCAAGGATGAGGATGTGCACATCCTTGATAGGGAGGAGCGCTGGTTTAAACAGGGAGTCAAAGAGGCCATCTGTGAAGAGGGAACGACAATCCTTGAACCGGGGGGGGGGGTGCCTAAGAGTACATCTGTAGCCATCTTACGATGCTGTGATTGCAAACATGCCCAAACCGTTTTCGGTCATTATGCCACTGTATTGTTTATAATGGTGGGGATATTCTCCTGGATCGCCACCTTGCCGTGGCGGAGAAGCTTGCATGTACCAATGATCCCAAGAGCTATGCCATCCGGAACTTGGCTCCTGGTAGGGACACCCAAGGCAGATAAGTCAAAGGGGTTGTAGCGTATAGCCTACAGTATAATAAGGGACTACTTTCTGTTGTGGTAACACGTTGCATGCACTATTAGGCGCGGATTGTTATGTTATGTTATGTTATGTTATGTTGTATAGCTACGAGTAAAGAACCAGAAAACTTAGTTCCCTTCCACAGTGTTTTTATTTATAATGTAGTTGTGTCAATAGGCCACATACACAACAAATTGGCGACGAGAATTGTAGACCTACATCATATCAGAATGCTGTGTTTCAGTTGATAACGACACTTGGGGGAAAAGAGAGATAAAAAGGAGTGACACACACATCTAGACGGAATGCCCTCGCTGCGCTAGCACAAGGACAGGTGAGTCAAGTGAAATGTGCAGTGACTTGCAGGAGCTAGCGACAAGAAAAACAAGGAAAAACAGGGCTAAATTAACGTAACAAAGATGGTGATGATTGGAACCATTACAACATTTGATAGGGGCATTGAAGACTGGGCAACATACATTGAAAGAGTGGAGTTATTTTGTGATGCTAACAGTGTTAATGATGTAAAGAAAGCCAGTGTCTTTCAGTGTTATGGAAGCAAAAATATACAGGCTGCTATGGAGGTTGTTAACCCCTGAAAAGCCAGCTGACAAAATGTTCGAGCAAATAGTAGACACTCTCCAACAGCATTTAAACCCCAAACCATTGGTCATTGCTGAAAGATTTAAATTTCACAAACAGAATCAGAGCAAAAATGAAAGCATTTCTGAATATTGTGCTGAATTGCGCAAAATTATCAGAACATTGCCAATTTGGAGCAGGTCTATCAGATGCATTGAGGGACAGACTAGTGCGTGGCATGCACTATGAAACCACACAGAAGATGCTCCTGTGTGAAAAAGACCTCACATTTGAGAAAGCTCTGAACATGGCAAAATCAATGGAAACAGCAGCAAGGGGTGCTTCAGAGATACAACAAAAATCTCTGGAATATGCTACAAATGAAATGTAACTGAACAAAAATGAAGGGAAGGAATGTTACCGCTGTGAGAACATGTCACATGACCCTGATGACTGTTGGTTTAAAGACAAAGAATGCAGAAACTGTGACAAACAGGGCCACATTGCAAGAGTATGCAAAGCTAGTAAACAGCAGAAAAAAGGACAAAATACAGAGAAACAAGAAACCCCAGAAAGGAAACTACAACAATGTACACAAAATGAAAGAAAGCAGTTCTGATTAAAACAACTCAGACAAAAGTGAATTGTCTTGTCTGCAACTTCACAGCGTGAAAGAGACAGATGATCGCAGAGTAATATGGATCACTCCACAAGCGGCAGGCGTGGGACTAAAAATGGAGTTGGACACAGGCTCAGCTTTAACAGTGATCTCTGTACAGGACTACAAAGGACTGTTTTCACACATACCTCTGAAATGAACTAAACTACTGTTAAAGACTTACACAGGACAGAGAGTGCATCCTAAAGGTAAAATTAAAGTGACAGTGACCTACAGAGACAAATCACACCAGCTGAACCTTTATGTACTGAAAAATGGGGGACCACTGTTGCTGGGATGTGAAAGGCTCAGGAAAATCCAGTTGGATCGGCACACCATCAAGGCACTATTTGTTTCAGCTAAGGAGGGCAGCAAGACCACACCTGAGAGACTGTCACAAATACTTGCTGACTCTGAGGAAGTGTTCATGAAAGGAATAGGAACACTTAAGGGCATGAAGGCAAAGATTGAGATTGAGGAAAATGCATGTCCAAAATTTCACAAAGTCAGACCAGTGCCATATGCAATCTGTCCTTTTGTAGAAGCAAAGCTGGAAAATCTGGAGCAGACTGGGGTCCTGTCAAAGGTGGATTGGAGTGAATGGGCCACGCCTATTGTCCCAGTGATGAAGAAATCATACAGCACAAAATCAGGAAAACCAAGCAAGGTGTGCCTATGTGGAGACTTTAAAGTGCTTGTTAACCCAGTTCTCCACACAGTACAGTATCTTCTACCTCATATTGAGGACATCTTTGCCTCCCTGTCGGGGTGGGCAACGTTTCACAAAAATCGATTTGGCAAGCTTATCTCCAAATGGAAATCGGTGATGCATCCAAGAAATACCTGACAATTAATACACACCGAGGACTTTACCAGTACAACGGATTGGTGTTTGGGATACCATCAGCTCCTGCAATCTGGCAAAGGGCAATGGACCAGGTTCTGCAGGGGTTACCAGGGACTCAATGTTTCCTGGATGGCATCGTCGTCACCGGCAAAGATGACGACGAACATCTTTCTAACCTTCAACAAGTGCTGACCAGGTCACGAGAATATGGGCTCAGAGCTAATCGACAGAAATGCGAGTTTTTCAAAAAAGAAATCTCATACTGTGAACATGTGATCAACAAGGATGGTTTATACATGTCTCAAGACAAGATAGAAGCTGTGCTTAAGGCACCTCTACCTAAAAATGTGTCTCAGCTGAGAGCATATCTTGGACTGCTGAACTGTTACCACAAGTTCTTGCCTAACCTATCCACAGTCCTACACCCACTAAATGCACTGTTACAGACAGGGACTCAATGGAAGTGGACCAAGAGCTGTGAGAAGGCATTTCTAGAAACTAAAAGACTCATAACTTCAGAAGGCATGCCCGCACACTTTGACCCATCCTTACCAATCCAACTGGCATGTGATGCCTCACCCCATGGAACTGGAGCAGTGTTGTCGCACAAGTTTCCAGATGGCTCAGAAAAACCAATAGCCTTTGCCTCAAGAACGCTAACTTCAGCTGAACACAACTATGCACAGATTGACAGAGAGGCCCTAAGCCTTGTGTGGGAGTCAATAAATTCAATCACTACCTGCATGGTCAAAAGTTTACCCTGTTGACTGACCATCAGCCTCTCGTATCAATCTTCAACCCAAAGAAAGGTGTTCCAGTGATGTCAGCACAAAGGCTGCAGTGATGGTCTCTTTTCTTAGGAGGTCACGTGTATGACATTGAACACAAGGGGACCAAGCAACATGGCAATGCAGATGGTTTGTCATATTTACTACTGCTGACTTCAGCGATAACTACAAAAATAGATTCAGCAGAGGTATTTCACACAACAATAGTTGAATAATTACCAGTGAAAAACAGCCTCACTGAAAGAGAAACATGGAATGACCCTATGTTGTCAAGTGTATGACATCATGGTAAAGGGATGGCCAGCGCATGGTAACACACTGTTTCCAGCTTTCTCAGTGAGGAAGGAGCAGTTGTCAGTGTGTCGGGGAACACTAATGTGTGGTTCACGAGTTATGATTCCTCCCAAGCTATGCACCAGAGTACTGGAGGTACTGCACAAGGGGCACCTGGGTACCCCGAAGATGAAGCGCCTTGCCCGTGCCGATGTTTGGTGACCAGAAATCGATAAACAGATTGAGGGCTTGAGCAAAAACTGTTCTGGATGTCAAACGATGCAGAACACACCATCACAAGCCCCTCTCCATCCATGGGAATGGCCCTCATCACCATGGCAACAAGTGCACATCAACTTTGCAGGACTATTCATGGACTCTATCTTTTTAATCGCCGTCGATGCACATTCCAAAGGCCGGAGGTCATCAAAATGAAGACAAGCAAATCAGAAAAGACCATTGCAGTTCTGAGGACTATATTCACCAGGAACAGCATACCAAAACAAATCTGTACAGACAATAGATGACAATTTGTCTC
Organism: Lampris incognitus; assembly: GCF_029633865.1. Classification (NCBI taxonomy): domain Eukaryota; kingdom Metazoa; phylum Chordata; class Actinopteri; order Lampriformes; family Lampridae; genus Lampris; species Lampris incognitus. The sequence continues at coordinate 31,145,153 of NC_079211.1, forward strand.
TGAAGAATTCCAAAGTTTTGTGAAGAACAATGGAATTAAGCACTTTACATCTGCCCCATACCATCCATCCACAAATGGCTTGGCAGAAAGATTTGTGCAGAGAAAAAAGGTACATTTCACAATTTTGACTGTTACACCAGCATAAATGTTTGCTGCACAAAAGGAAGGAAAGACAGACCAATGGAGAGCTATGAGACTGATGCCAAGTCCACAAATCCATGGGTGTTTTTGAAAACAGCTTTTTCTATGTGTTTTGGCCTTTCATCCACCCGCAAACTGCATTTTAAGTTACTGAAAATAGACCTTTTGGAAAACTTCCAGGGTGAAGATGTTCAGAAACTCTGGTTTCAGTGCGTGTAGACAGGAAAAGTTTTGGGCTTTTTTTCAAGCTTCTGACTGGCAAACATGCCTTTAGGGCTGTGGTTATACCGCCGCCTGTTGGTTTGGCATGCTCTTGACATTGTGTTTCCATTGTGTTTTTGAGTTTTCAATTAGATAGAGATTTTCTAATTAACAATGCTTACGTGGACAGCATTTTTTTAAGAATGAAGTAGGCAAAACCCCATTTTCAAAAATACCTGTCTACAAGGCATAAGAAAGTGGTGTGATGCAGGGAGGAAAGACCATTCGATGAGTAAGAAGGGAAAGTAAAACTTATGGGGACAGAATGAACGAGAGAGAGAATCGAGCAAAACGAGCTCAGCAGTAATCAACAGCACAAGCCCCACTGGAGAATTCACAACAAGCATTCTCTTGATAAACCAATCATATTTCCTGGAAAACAACTCATTTGGGGGATTTTTTCTGGAGGGTAGTGTGTGTGTGTGTGTGTGTGTGTGTGTGTGTGTGTGAGTGAGTGAGTGAGTGAGTGAGTGAGTGAGTGAGTGAGTGAGTGAGTGAGAGAGAAAGAGAGAGAGAGAGAGGCAGCCAAAAAACAAAAGGCATAAAGGATATGAGGAAAGTTAAGGCAGTTGAGACAGATATGCGAGATTTTTGCATGAGAATCCAATGATGCAGCCTCAGTACTAAGACAGACACAGGAGACATTTGTGAACTCAACATGAATCTCTCCCCCCCCCCTTTTTCCCCCCCAATTGTATCCGGTCAATTACCCCACTCTTCTCAGCCATCCCGGTCGCTGCTCCAACCTCCCTGCCAATCCGGGGAGGGCTGCAGACTACCACATGCCTCCTCCAATACATGTAGAGTTGCCAGCCGCTTCTTTTCACCTGACAGTGAGGAGTTTCACCAGGGGGGCGGAGCACATGGGAGGATCCCGCTATTCCCCCCAGTTCGCCCTCCCCCCTGAACAGGCACCCCGACTAACCAGAGGAGGCGCTAGTGCAGCAACCAGGACACATACCCACATGCGGCTTCCCACAGACACAATTGTGTCTGTAGGGACGCCCGACCAAGCCAGAAGTAACACATGGATTTGAACTGGAGATCCCCGTGTTGGTAGCCAACGGAATAGACTGTCATGCTACCTGAACGCCCCAACATGAATCTTCAACAATTAGGCACCAAGCTAACAGGAAGATTGCTACACTGCTACTTGACTCAAACCTGTGTATCCATGCCCTTTTAAACAACATGTCATCCCTTTGACAGCACCCCAGAACATCCATCCATCCATCCATCCATCCAGCCATTATCCAAACCGCTTATCCTGCTCTCAGGGTCACAGGATGCTGGAGCCTATCCCAGCAGCCATTGGGTGGCAGGCAGGGAGACACCCTGGACAGGCCGTCAGACCATCACAGGGCCGATATACACTCACCGGCCACTTTATTAGGCGCACCTGTCCAACTGCTCATTAACGCAAATTTTCTAATCAGCCAATCACATGGCAGCAACTCAATGCATTTAGGCATGTAGACATGGTCAAGACGATCTGCTGCAGTTCAAACCGAGCATCAGAATGGGGAAGAAAGGTGATTTAAGTGACTTTGAACGTGGCATGGTTGTTGGTGCCAGACGGGCTGGTCTGAGTATTTCAGAAACTGCTGATCTACTGGGATTTTCACGCACAACCATCTCTAGGGTTTACAGAGAATGGTCCGAAAAAGAGAAAATATCCAGTGAGCGGCAGTTCTGTGGGCGAAAATGCCTTGTTGATGCCAGAGGTCAGAGGAGAATGGCCAGACTGGTTCGAGCTGATAGAAAGGCAACAGTAACTCAAATAACCACTCATTACAATCGAGGTATGCAGAAGAGCATCTCTGAACTCACAACACGTCGAACCTTGAGGCAGATGGGCTACAGCAGCAGAAGACCACACCGGGTGCCACTCCTGTCAGCTAAGAACAGGAAACTGAGGCTACAATTCGCACAGGCTCACCAACATTGGACAATAGAAGATTGGAAAAAACGTTGCCTGGTCTGATGAGTCTCGATTTCTGCTGCGACAAGCGGATTGTAGGGTCAGAATTTGGCGTCAACAACATGAAAGCATGGAGCCATCCTGCCTTGTATCAACGGTTCAGGCTTGTGGTGGTGGTGTAATGGTGTGGGGGATATTTTCTTGGCACACTTTGGGCCACTTAGTACCAATTGAGCATCGTGTCAACGCCACAGCCTACCTGAGTATTGTTGCTGACCATGTCCATCCCTTTATGACCACAGTGTTCCCATCTTCTGATGGCTACTTCCAGCAGGATAACGCGCCATTTCATAAAGGTCGAATCATCTCAGACTGGTTTCTTGAACATGACAATGAGTTCACTGTACTCAAATGGCCTCCACAGTCACCAGATCTCAATCCAATAGAGCACCTTTGGGATGTGGAGGACCGGGAGATTCGCATCATGGATGTGCAGCCGACAAATCTGCAGTAACTGCGTGATGCGGTCATGTCAATATGGACCAAACTCTCTGAGGAATGTTTCCAGTACCTTGTTGAATCTATGCCACGAAGGATTAAGGCAGTTCTGAAGGCAAAAGGGGGTCCAACCCGGTACTAGCAAGGTGTACCTAATAAAGTGGCCAGTGAGTGTATATGTGTGTGTAGCGAATTTAGTGGTTCTCGGCTGCCCCCTGAATTCACTAACATATATATACATATATATATATATATATATATATAACTATAAAACTATATATATATATATAACTTTGTTAAAAGAAGCACTCAAGACTCATCATCAGCTGTCAAATTGATTGACAGCTGATGATTGCTTATGGCATGAAACAGGCTTGTACTGTCTCAAAGAATTTACTTGAATCACTGGATTTTATTTATATATATATACACACACAAACACATACACACACACACACACACACACATATATATACACACACACACATTTTTAGGTGACAGACAGACAAACAGAATCACACATACATACATACAAATGTGTAGATACGTAGAAAAATGTGAAAATGATCAAACAAGGTCTGATCTATCTGATCAGATAAATTATGTTTTTAAACCTACACAAAGGCTTCACATGTTCTGAGAAAAATTGCAAACAATTTCACTAAACCATCAACAACAGCACTCGAGAGACCCTCTACCAGCAGACGGCAAGCCAGACACATCTCTATCCCCTGATAGGCGTGTGTGCGTTTGGCTGGCAGTGCCGTTGGCCGTCACTGGGGTTTGCTGGTCACGCTACTCTGCCTGGCATCATTACGCCACCCATCACTCAGACCCACTGCGTACATTATTCATGCTCCTCGAGGAGTTTGTCAGCAGCTCTGGCCACAGGTGCCATGACAGCGCTCTCAATCACGGCGCCCACGCCGTCTGCTTGTCCAAGTCAACCGACACAGCAGGCTGTGGCCCAACACAGCTCAGCCGTGGAATCAAGCTCTGAATTGGGAGAAATTGACCAGCATCCATTCTGTGAGTCACTCCAAACATAAATAATCCGGTGAATAACCTTCATTTGGGAGCTATGCGTTTCAGATGAAAGCCTGCGGGTCCAAGTCATCCACCACAAAAATAATGACCAAAGCCACACATTTCAGCTCATGCCTGTCAACATGAGCACACTCCTGGGTAAAAGATGGCCAGGGGATTATATTAACTTGTTTGTTCAATTTCGCACAGCTGTATAACTCCTACTGCCATCGTGCAGACACGGGCACATGCCCACACACAAACACATGCAAACAAACACAAACAAATACAGACAAATGTGCACATGCACACACACACGCACACACACACACACACACACACACACACTCTCAAACATAAACAAACACCACTAAGACTTACACAAAATATTCCCCAATAAAGCCTGTTCTAGTGAGGCCCATGTGAGCCAGGGATGTATATATTTATGTTCAGTTGTTAAGATGTGTCACACTATCCTTCATGGCAACGACTAACTTCCAGTGGTACCTCTTACTGCTGACAAAGTGATGAGTGATCCACGGGGCTATTTATCTAATATTACTGCACTTGATACATTTACATGTGATCTTTCACAGTTGTCCTCCTGCTGCTCAGCTCCCCATTCAATCAAAGACATTGCAGTGAGTCAAGGTGACTTGTCATCCAGCTAATGTGATGATATTTATGACTCTTCCCCACTGATAATGGGCATAAAGTCTGCCACATCCGAACCATTGCTGCAAAGCGTACACTCAGCAAATCCCTGATCCCCACCTCCCACCCCACACACACACACACACACACACACACACACACACACACACACAAAAGATTCCAGGATGCTTACCACATTTCTATGGAAGAAGGTGTGCCCCTCTGTAATTATTTTTTGATGCCACCAACATCTAATTTATTTGAAGGATAAGTAATAAAAAGCGCGGCTTTGGCAGGATATTGCTGAGCCAACCTAAGCGTCTTTAAATAGGTAAAGTAGATGGGGGAATTGTAATAAAAACCTTTCTCCGTGGATTCCTCATAGTTTCCTATGCCCTTCCCAGAGTCCTGCTTTGTTCTAACTGTCCTGTAAGACATGTCTTTATGCAGTCCAGGTAAGAAAATTACAGGAAGTTTAATCAGTTTATCTGGACACAACGGTTATTGGGAGAAACGTTTCACTGATCCGTAATTTGCATATGAAACCAATCGTTGGTTTCGGTCATTATGCCACTGTATTGGTGATAAAGGTGGGGATACCTGCAGTCAGTTTAGACTGAAGAGGCCACTGTCTTAGATGACATTCAACTCATGTGTGTGTCTGACATTCTTGTGTAAGAAGTCGGGTTGTTGTGAAGTGTCTAGTGTGTTGGTGTAATGTTCTGTGCCTGTCATGTCTCACTCTCAACCTTCACCGCTGGCTAGCAGAAACGCAAACAGGAGAGCTGAGCATGTAAGTCTCTCCCTGCCAGCACATAGCCTCTCCAACAGCAAGCCCTATGTAGTGCCTTCTCATGGCGACACACAGTAACTGGGTACACCTTGGACCCTGGCTGAACTACAAGGGACTCAGAGGAGGTTTGGCCCCTAGACGTGCGGTACGCAGACCCACCGGTGTGTGGATATTCCCCGATGCCCACGAACCAGCCCCCAGCTATGGGTTAAATAGTGCCACTGCCTGGTGGATACCTCGGGAGAGGAATAGGCTACGGGAGTAAACCCCTACAGAAAACCAACATCTACAGTGCTGTGGTTTTTTGTTTTTCTTGCCCTTTTGTATCTGTCTAAGTCAGAGAGTACTGTTGGCATTGTGTGTGGCTGCCACTTCTCCCTCTCGTAGCCCTCCTTCCCATCCACTCCTGTATGTTTGTGTTATGTTTATCTGTTGTCTTGTTTCACCCCATTTATTGTAAAGTGACTTTGAGTGTTAGAAAAGCACTATATAAGATTGATTTATTATTATTATTATTATTATACACATTTTCTTTAACTTCATGCCATAATACAACATAATAAGCGGGCCCATTCCTTGGGCCTCGGGTTAGAATGAGGTAGAAGTCTATTTGATGGATAGCGCCTTTCTTAGGATATGAGATGTTCCAAGTAGTGCCATCTTCTGTGGTTCTTGTATTCTGATGTTACCTGGGATCCATTGGGTGTATTTCTCCATCCCTTTTTTTACAAGTCCCAGGGCTCCTATCACTACTGGTATTGTTGTGGTTTTCATTCCCCACATTTGTTCAATCTCCATTTTAAGGCCTTCTATTCCAACAGTTTTTCAGTTACTTTTACTGAGGGGTTCCTTTCAGTCAGGACGGACATGTCAATGAGTGGGCAGCTATTTCATTTTTGTTCTTGATGATGATGTCTGGTCTGTTGGTCTTTATCTCACAATCTGTCTGTATTGGCATGTTCCATAAGACTGTGATGTCGTCTTTTTCTGTTACTGTTTGGGGCTCGTGTTCGTACCATTTTTCTTTTGTGTTGATGTTGAATTCTTTGCAGATGTTCCAGTGCAGGTATGTGGTGGCCTTGTTGTGTCTTTGTAGGTATTCAGTTTTGGCCTGCTCAGGGCACCCTGCCATGATACGGTCAATGGTTTCCTGGAATTGACCACATATCCTGCAGTTGGGTCTGTGCCATCCTTGAGGATTTTGCTCTGGTAGTAATTGGTCTTGATGGCCTGGTCTTGGGCAGCGATGATAAAGCCCTCTGTTTCAGATTTCAGCCCAGCTGTTTTGAGGCATTGGTTGGTCATATGTTGGTCTACATCTTTCTCACCTACTCTTTTTGGGTATTGTCCGTGCATTTGTTTCCCTTCCCATTTTTGTTTCATTTGTTCTTGGCGTCACACTTTGCTTTTTGTTTGACTTTTTGGGCGTGGATGGTTGGAGCTTCATTTTCAGGTTGCTGTGTTTCAGGGAGGTTGAGCTCGCTTCTGAACATTGCGGCTTGGTTAGCTACAGAGTACTTTTTGTTTTGTTTTTCATGCTCTCTAGCAATCATGAGAAGGGGGTCAGTTTTGGTGTCAAGGTAAGTATCTAGGCCTATTGTTGTTTTGTAGGCAGTTTCCAGTTGGATTAGACCCCTGCCACCCTCGTTTCTGAGGAGGTACAATCTATCCACATCTGATTTTGGGTGGTGCATCCTCTCTAAGGTGAGTATTTTTCTTGTTTTTCTATCTAGTTTCCTGATCTCTTCTAGTTTCCAGTCGACAATGTTGAAGCTGTAAATTGCGACTGGTGTAGCCAGGGTGTTGATGGCTTCCATTCGGTTGGATGCATTGAGTTCAGATTTTGTTACCATTCGTATTCTTCGGTAGTACTCCTTTCTGATCTTTTCTTTCATTTTGGCATGTTGTATCCTGTCCCATTTATTCACTCCCAGGTATTTGTATGTGCCTTCTTGTTCTAGGTCTCGGATGGTGGTGTCTAGGTCAATTTGGATGTTTTCAGTGGTGGTAAGTTTTTCTTTTTTGAATGTAGCTTTGGCACATTTGTCTAGTCCGAACTCCATTTTGATGTCGTCACTGAAGCCTTTTACAATGGTCAAAAGGCCAGTTTGTTCTTGGTCATTCTTGGTAAAGGCTTTTAGGTCATCCATGTAGACTAGATGGTTAATAGTGCATGAACCTGTAGTATAACCATAGCTGGTGTTGTTAAGGAGGGAGGATAGTGGAGTAAGAGCTATGCAAAAGAGGAGAGGAGAAAGAGAGTCGCCTTGAAATATGACACTATTGATGTTGATCTGCCTTGAATGTAGTGTCCCGTCTGTGTATTTTAGAACAAGGGTTGTTTTCCACTGGTCCATATTTGCTGTTAGGAACTGGATAAGGATTGGTGATATTTTATAGATGTCAAGACATTTTAGTATCCAGTCATGGGGTACAGAGTCGAACGCCTTCTAATAGTCTATCCAGGCTGTTATCAGATTTTTCTTCCTCGTTTTTACTTCCTTAATGATGGCCTTGTTTATTAAAAGCTTGTCTTTGCAGCCATAGCTCCCTTTTCGATACCCTCTTTGTTCTATGGGAAGTAGGTTGTTTTCTTCCAGGCGTTTGTAAACTCTCCCGCTGATGATGGATGTTAAGATCTTGTAGGTTGTAGGGAGACGTGATGGGACGATAGTTTTTAGGGTTTTTGGTGTCTTCTGTTTTGAAAAGTAGGTAGGTGGTACCAGTTG
>NC_079211.1:31505675-31585675 GCF_029633865.1 Lampris incognitus
GCTAGGTAGAACATCATACGTGGCTTGGGCCATGAACTTGATTTGCTGGGGTTCTGCCTGCCAGATATCTTTCCCCAGGATATCTTCTTCTCCAGGGCACCCTCCCACCTTGTCCTTGCTACCTGCTGCAACATGCCCACCATCCTGCTGCTTAATTCCTCCTTGACACATACCCACACCTACTCCAGGACTAGATGGCGTCTGTCCTTGCCGTGGGCCTTATCATAGCATGGTTGTGGGATGGCTCCCTGTCCTGCCTGTCCAGTTGCCACCATGCCCACTAAATCCCTATGTCTCAGCCAAGACTCTGCTATCTCCAGGCCTTCCTGGGCTTTCCACTTCCTGCCTGTCTACACCATAATGCCTTCTTCTGCCATTCTAGAGTCCTTGGAGTCCTGATATAGCAGTGCCTCTTGTGCGAGAAACTCTGAACTCCTTGACGAGGCTGCTGATAGGGAGATGGAGTTTAGTGCTCCTTCCATACAGTGCTGCACTGCTAAGGCTGCATGGCAGATCCAGCCATCTGCGGAGGTAATTACTGACCTTCCTCTCCAAGGTCTCCACTGTTGACAAGGTTACCTCACACACCAGCAGAAGCCAGGGGACACGAGATAAGATGCCATGTTGGTAAATCCAAGCCTTGAACCTGCCAGGTAGGCCAGACTTGTGTACTGTGGTGAGCCAAGTCTCAAGCTCCTTTATGGTTGCTTGGATTGCTGCTATATCCCTGAGGCTACAATCAAAGGTCTTGCCTTGACTCTTGACTGGTTTCTCAGTGATGGATGGGATTGCAATACCATCCAAAAAGAAGTGAAACTTGTCCACCAATTTTCCTCTCTTTAACACCATGGCCCTGGATTTGGCTGGTTTAAAACTCAACCTCACCCAGGAGATGAGCTTCACCAGGCCCTGGAGGATCCACCTACCACTAGGCACCGATGATGTGGTGACAGTGAGGTCATCCATAAAGGGTGTGATGAGGGGCTGCTGAATGCCAGACATGGACAGAGGGCCTCTGCACTCAGTTTCAGCTGCCTTGACCACCATATTCATGGCAAGAGTGAAGACTGTAACAGATGGTGTACCCAGTTATAATCCTCTTCTCAAGGCGGTGCCAGTCAGATGTTGTATTCCAAGAAGTGACTCTGAGCCAGAAATTCCTATAGTAGCTCAGGAAGAGGTCTTTGATCCTACTTGGGTACATGCATGGTGTCGGTCCAGGGTAGTCTCGACCAACTTTTGGGGTATTGAGCCATATGCGTTGGCAAGGTCAAGCCAAAACACAACTAGGTCCCCCTTCCCTTCGTGCCCCTCCTTAATTAGTTGGGCAACAACGCCAGTGTGTTCTAGGCACCCCGGAACTCCAGGAATGCCACCTTTCGGTACTGAAGTGTCAATGTAGGCATTCTTCAGGAGGAAGTCTGTCATCCTTCTGGATAGGACACTGAAGAAGAGCTTCCCCCTCCACAATGAGAAAGAAGCATAATGGATCTGAACAGCTCCAGCTTGTTGAGTTCTCTTCCTTTGGTCAAGTCAGTTTTATTTGTATAGCCCATTATCACAAATTAAAAAAAATTGCCTTAGTGGGCTTTATAGCAACACCAACATCATGTCCTTAGACCCTTGTATTGGATAAGGAACAACTCCCTAAAAAAACCCTTTTAACAGAGAGAAAAAATAGGAAGAAACCTCAGGGAGAGCAACAGAGGAGGGATCTCGCTGCCAAAACGGACAGGCATGCAATGGATGTTGTGTGGACACAATTTATAAAATACAACATTGAAAGAGGATAACAATTATAATGTAAATATAAAATATATATGAAGAATATGAAGAAAAGGATGCCAAGCAGTGTCCAGATGCCATCTGAACAGCCCAGGACCCAAGCCATGTGACAACCATCACAACGTCGTCCAAAAAACAAAACAAACAAAAAACATATTAGTCGCATGTCTGAGTGAGAGAAGGATATAACATTGAAACAGGATAACAAAATGATATGAATTTATAAGATATATAAAAAGAAAATGTAATGAGGGAGATACCAAGCAGTGTCCAGGTGGTGACCACTATCACCATGGAGATCTGGGAGGAGAACAGACTGCACATGCACACAAGGGAGACTCACATCACATCATTCGCACACAGAAGAAGAGAAAGGAGAAGACATCATTCAGAGAGAAAAGACGTGATAAAGCTGCTTGCGTGTGTTTGTGTTTGACAGAGAGAGTGACAGAGAGAGGGGAAGAAAAGTTGGACTAGTATTGCACAGCCTAGGCTATTGGATGCAATGTTTATGTTACTCGGAACACTGCTTTGTCATTTTTTGACCCGCTGTGGGTCCCGCAAGTTGTGGGTTGACCCGTGCCTCATTAGTCTGTTTATAATTTGTAGCCTATGTCAAGTTTACCACTGGGTGGCAGTGTAGATTAGTGTGGTAGGTGAAAACTATATCGGCACAGGTGCAACAGGTCTAATCATGCATTAGGGGTGACGGGGAGGTCTCATGGTTTTTACTGCACACACGTATGCACACTAGCCAAGGCGACACCAGAAAGCCAAGCCAACCATCATATCACCACCCAGATTTTGTTTGCAATATAACATCAGTTTTTCAATGATATTCAACCAAGTAATGTTGCTGTAAAACCAAAAAAAGCAACCTCACCCAACAGTGAATACTGCCTAGACATCTGATCATATAAGCACCCAGCTGAGTGGCTAATTGCTGGTCAGGATAGTTTTTACATAACTAGAATCATTTCGAACACACACACCGGTATCATAAACACTGCCTTCGAAGGGGTCTGAGCATCAGCAGAGATCCCACCCACCCCAATCATGGACTGTTCTCCCCCCTGCGCTCTGGGAGGTGCTACAGGAGCCTCAGAATCCGCACTGCCAGGCTCAAAAACAGCTGCTTTCCCCAAGCTGTTGCCCACCTGAACCTGGCTACCCACTGAATGCCTGGGTATTTTTGTACTCGTGCTCTTTTTTTAACTCATTTTTAGCTTTTGGTCTTTATCTGTGTATATCTTATTCTGTGTTTGCTATGTTTGTCTATGTCTGTCTTGCACTGTTTGGCAAAGCTGCAGTCCTTATTTCATTTTTAACATGTACCTGCACATTGTCTGTGAATGTTCTCATTCCTGCACATTGTTTTTAATGACAATAAATTGAATTGAATTGAATTGGGTTGCAGCAAGCAAAGGCCATACTGCTTGTCTTTGTAATAATGGTGAATCCATCATCATGCTGAACAGAAAGAAAAGTTCTGGGCACCGAATAAAACAAGCCAAAGGGGATCTGATTAGTGCATAAATGTGTATCAATGTTTGAATTGTTTGTTGGGAATGGTGTTGCACTGTTTATGCGGCAGTACGCTGCGTAGTGGATTTTTTTGTTATTCATCCGTCGCAGTGACAAGGACCATCTAGTCATCCTGTGATGGATGACAGATAGCTTGCGCGATGATTAAAGTGAGGAAGAGTTGTGCATCATCAACCCCACTCTCTCATCCAAGACCACCTACTACCAGTGGTAAGACTAGCGAGACGAATGGCAGTGGAGACGGATGCAATTTTTCCTCAGGGTTTCTTCCCAAAACCTTTCCCGTATACAAGTATACCCGCGAGGCAGCAGAGGTTTTAAATCAGAGTTTTCTTTCTCCCAGATGAACTGCCCGACAAGGCTAACAAGCTTCATCTACCCGGGTTTGAACTCAGACTTGTCCTTCCCCTAGATTGGCTGCCAACCAAGGCTAACAAGTCCAATCGACCCACCCGGTTATACCGCCGGGAACCCGGTCGCCCCCACAGCAGACTTTGTGAAAACAGGAAGTACCACGAGAAGGTGCTTCTGTGGACACATTTGCGTAGGAGCGCCATATGCTAAGGTCCTGATGGACCCATGGTGATCACTGCACCAGGAAGTGAGAGGCCACCGCACCGCTTTGCCTTCCTTTTTGCAAGTAGGACATCTGGCCCAATACTCGCCACCTCCCACTACTTAGTGGATTATAATGTATTGCATTCAAAACTTTATTGGTTGTGCTGACTTTCTATGAATTCAAACAAATTGAAAGGAAGAGATTATTGTACAACTCGTCATGTAAGTGTTGTTTGGAAAAGTGAAAGTGCATAGGCCATGTGCAAGCCCTCAAAATAGTACAGCATTCATGTTGAAAAGTCTTCTCTTTCTTTCAATTTGCATTAATTCATAGAAAGTTAACACAATCAATAAAAACTTGAATTCAACCCAAAGGCAAATGAATTTGTGCTGAAAGGGAACACCCTGACTTTGAATCAAGACTCAAGAGCACCATCTGTTTCATCTAGACATGATGTGCGACCAAAAGTAAATATACAAACACACCTACAGGACCAAGTACAACACCATGGAGCCTCACAAGGAAAGGGTACTACTCTTAGGCCACAGTTGCAACCAAACACTGGAATATTGCACACAGCTACACTAAAGCATCAGTCTCAAAACATTTTCACAGCCTCAACAGCTGCATCTCTCAGGTCTGTAGCTACACAGGAACAACATATACACAGGCTTCAATCTTATCGTTATACAGGTTAACTTGTGTTGAAGCCAGACATCATTGAAACACTTGGGCATCATTTTGAATTTTACAGAGTAGGATGGTATGGCTTAGCGGGTAGAGCAGGTCGTCCAGTAAATGGAAGGTTCCTGTTTCAAACCCCGACTCCTTCAGAGAGTATGTCGAAGTGTCCTTGAGCAAGTCACTGAACCCCCAACTGCTCCTGATGAGCGGCTTGGCACCTTGCAATGGCAGGCTCTGCCATCAGTATATGAATGTGAGGCATACATTGCAAAGTGCTTTGAGTGGTTGGTAGACTAGAAAAGCACTATATAAATGCGGTCTATTTACAGACAAAATGCAGTTGTCCAGGATGCTATTTGTGGAATCATGCAATAATAGAATGAAATCACCACAACGCTCGTTCAACAGAATTTCAGCTACTTTACCACAAAGAGATGTAACCGTATTTGATGGTGACCCATTGCAGTGTATTTCCTTTATTAGGACTTTGGAACATTGTGTTGAAGAGAGACCCAGCAGTTATCAAGACAGTTTGTATTTTCTGGAACTACACACCAGGGGGCAGCCCAGAGAGCTGGTGTGACGCTGCCTACATGTGACACCGCAACAAGGATATCAAAGAGCAAAAGGTCTTTTGAAAGAACACTGGCAATGAATATAGACTAGCAACAGCCTATATGGACGAAGCATTTGGATGGCCTGTTATTAAAGCAGAGGATGTTCTGGTGTTGCAGGAATTCACACTGTTCCTAAAAGGGTGCTGCAAAGCTATGGCAGAGATTGAATGGAGGAGATGAACATTCCATCAAACATGAGGCATGTCATATTGAAGTAGCTATACAAGCTGCGGGAAAGATGGACATCTACAGCTTGCGAGATACAAGAACCATGCGTCTACAGGGATGTGTTCTCAGATATGGTGAGCTTTCTGGAGAAGCAAGTCAAAATCTTGTTGCATCTACTTTTTGGTGAGATTTCAGATGCACAACCAAGCACCGTAATAAAGGCTGTTAATAGGAGCTAACTGCTACCCAGGGAAAAAGTTTTGGAACAACCATGGCAGCTACCAACCTAGTAACTCCTAAGCCCACAGTGCACAAGATGCCAAAGCATCCCATAACATCTAAGGCGTTGTCCTCAGAATGCTTCCTTTACTGTGTAGAGTCACATCCATTAGTTTAGTGGTCAGAGCTGAATGACATTTCTCAAAGGGAGAAAGTTGAATTCCTGAGAGGAAAAGGAATCTGTTTTCGATGCTCGAAGGCTGGCCACTTGAGCAAGGAATACGGAAGTCATCTGACCTGTGACAAATGCAATCTAAAACACCTGATTATTCTGCATGTCCACAACAAAGACATAGTGAATAAACCACAGGAAACATCAGTCAATAGTGCACTTGTCTCTCTTCAGGCATGTGGTTGTATTGGGCTGGAGACTAAGACTGTACCCTTTCCATTGTTCTAGTACAGATTGTATCTGTACTAGAACAATGGAAGCTGCTGCAGGCCTTTGCCTACTTTGGTACAAAAGGTTGCTGAACTCTGGAAGTTCAGCAACCAACCATTTCAGGAAGAAGCTGAATCTACAGGGTACAAAGACCAACATTCTGTTGTGCACTATGGGCCAAGAAAAGGTTTTTGAAAGCCAAATCCTTACAGGATGTAAGGATGTAAGGTGTCCAAATTGGACATTAACTTGAGGAGCTCCAAGAGATGTTTACACTGGAAACAATTCCTGTCCCAAAGATCAACATCCCAGGCATCTGGGTGGTGTGGCAGTCTATTCCATTACCTACCAACACGAGGATCAGCTGTTCGAATCTCCGTGTTACCTGCGACTTGGTTGGGCATCCATATAGACATAATTGGCCATGTCTGTGGGTGGGAAGCTGGATGTGGGTATGTGTCCTGGTCACTGCACTAGCGTGTCCTCTGGTCAGTCGGGGTGCCTGTTGGGGGGGGGGGCTGGAGGGGAGTCTGCAGCCTTCCCCAGCTCGGCAGAGGTTTTGGAGCAGTGACTGGGATGGCTCAGAAGAGTGGGGTAATTGGCCAAGTACAATTGTGGAGAAAAAGGGGAACCCCCCCCCCCAAAAAAACCGCAAGCTGAAAGATATCAGTATCCCAGAATTGGATGCTGATGTTGAAATTTTGATTGGGACTGATGCACCAAAACTCATGGACCCCTGGGAGATAATCAACAGCCCAGGTAATTGACCTTATGCTGTGAGGATCCTATTGGGGTGGGTTGTCAATGGTCCTTTGAAGGGGCAATGGCGGTTTTTTGCCAGAGAAGCTGCTCAACCATATATGCCAATAGGATATGCATCACCTCAGACTGGAGGAACTGTTGGTCTCTCAGTGTAACCAAGATTTCAATGAGAAGTCACTGGAGAAAAAGCAGAAGATGTCAAGGGAGAACCTGAGGTTCATTGAGCTCTTAGAGAAGTCTACTTGGATCTAGGAAAGTCATTACTGCATGGATTTACTCTTTAAAGCTGATGAGATCACCATGCCGAACAACCAGTGTATAGTTGAACAGCATATTCATCATCTCAAAAGAAAATTTGAAAGGAATAAAACCTACCAGGAGGAGTATAAAATATTTCTTACTGAAATGATTGACAGCGGATATGTAGAAGTGGTGCCTCAAGACCAGTTGGACTGCAGAGATGGTAGTGTGTGTATCTCCCTCATCATGAGGTAAGAAGAAAATCCCGAGAGTGGTTTTCAATTGTGGAGCAAAACAAAAGTTAAGAGAAGCCTTAGCTGCAATAGACCACAGCAAGATTCAAAGTGCAGGCATCCGGGTGGCGTAGCAGTCTATTCCGTTTCCTACCAACACGGGATCGCCGAGTCGAATCCGCGTGCTACCTCCGGCTTGGTTGGGCATCCCTACAGACACAATTGGTCGTGTCTGCGGGTGGGAAGTCGGATGTGGGTATTTGTCCTGGTCGCTTCACTAGTGCCTCTTCTGGTTGGTTGGGGCGCCCCCTGGATCGGCAGAGAGGGGGTGGAGCAGCGACCAGGATGGCTCAAAAAGAGTGGGGTAATTGGCTAGATGCAATTGGGGAGAAAAAGGAGGAAAAATTAGGAAGCTTCAAAGTGCTCTCAGGCAAAAAGGCATTGATTGGACTTTCAACCCCCCTGCTGCATCCCATGACAGTGGAGTCTGGGAGTGACTCATCAGAATGTCAGAAAGGTCTTGTTTTCTGTTCTACAACAACAATCTTTAGACAATGAAAGCCTTCATACTATTCTGTGTGAAGTAGAGGCCATTCTCAATTATCACCTAATAACCAAGGTTTCTGGTGATGTCAATGACTTGGAAGCTCTCAGTCCAAATTATATCCTTTTGCTCAAATGGAATCCTATTCTTGCCCCTGGCCTCTTCCAGGAAAACGGTCTTTACATCAGGAGACAAAGGAGACAGTTTCAGTACCTGTTGCGTCTTTTCTGGAAGAGGTGGACAAGGGAGTTCTTGCCACTACTGCAGGAACGACAAAGGTGGACAAAGCCTCAGAGAAGTTACACGATGGGACATTGTCATTGTCGTAGATCAAACTGCTCTTCATGGATCAAGGATCATGGGAAGAGTGACAAAGACTTACCCAGATAAGAAAGGATGGACCAGAAAGAACTTGTACATGCAGTACAGTTAAAGACGAAGACAGGGCAGTTGGAGTGGCCCATATCCAAGCTCATTCTGCTCCAAGAAGCAGTGTAAAGGTCTGGCGGTAAAGGTCATGACCCAACGTTGAGTCATGTGCTAGTAACCTCTGACTCAGAAGAAAGAAGAAAGGAAAAAGAGGATGATCAGACTTTTTTGTGACTCCTTTTCATTAAACAGGAACCTCACCCAACAGTGAATACTGCCAGACAACTACTCATTAAAGTGCGTCAAAAACAAGGTCCTCTCCCGCACCCAGCCAAGTGGCTAATTGCTGGTCAGGATAGTCGCTACAGTATTACTTGAGGTTTGGTGTGCCATCTGCTGATAAGTGGGTCTTACACTGCCTAATGATATGTAAGAGAATACATGAATAGCTCCTGGTCAGTTATTGAATCAGCTATTGGGTTTACATAACTGAC
Organism: Lampris incognitus; assembly: GCF_029633865.1. Classification (NCBI taxonomy): domain Eukaryota; kingdom Metazoa; phylum Chordata; class Actinopteri; order Lampriformes; family Lampridae; genus Lampris; species Lampris incognitus. The sequence goes on from NC_079211.1 coordinate 31,514,337, forward strand.
ATAACTGATCACTTCTTAACTGACTCTAAATTGTCCTTAAAGATGCTTCCCTGGCTCTTGCGAAAGGAGCTTGGTTATCCCCCCCATGTAAGTTCAGTGACAGGGGACTTGACAGAAACACCAGTTTGGACTCATGATGTGTTAATAAATTCACTATTAAATCATAAATGTAATTCACTGTTCGCGTTGTGGGACCGACCAATCTACACCCATTTACAATCCCTCTTTCACTAACACACACACACACACACACACACACACACACACACACACACACACACACACAGCAACTGGATGAAACCACAGAGGGAGTAATTAATTGTATTGTATGTGTGTGAATTGGTGTAAGTGGGTATACACTTTATCTGAGGCTTTGTAAGCCCGGATTTGACTGCAGAGATGCTGGCAGAAAGCAGGGAGAGTTGTTAAGTACTGGGAGAGTTTAGATGACTGTGGAAAGCTGCAGAATTCCTCTCATACTTTATCATACTGTTTAATTTATTAATCTCCTATTCTTCTCCAGCAGCAGACAGGCCTTTTTCTTTTCGTTCAAAACTAGTAATAAGCTGTGCAAAATGCACCAGTAATGCGGCTCTACAAATTGGAGCAATGGCTGTCAGCCTGGTCCTATCTATAGCTGGGATTGGCCTAATAATAGGAGCATCGATACCTGCAGGGGCTTGGTCAGTTGCCAAGCATGCTGATGTGTGGGGGGGGGGGGTGAGAAAGATGGTCGGAGAGAAAATGAGTTAAAAAGAGAGAGGGCACCTTGAGAGCTATGGCTCATGTGGTCTCTCCTGGGGAAGACACATGCTCTGTAAGCCCTGTCCCCCCCCCCCCACAAACACACAGCCGCTTACACTGTCTTTCTCACTAATTTATCATTAGGCTTTATGGGCAAATCACTAACCTATATCTACAGTGTCTGATTTTAAAATTGTTCTTTTTTCAATCCATGGTAACAGTTTAGGTGCTTTCTGCAACAAGGCAGGCAATGCATAGGATTATGTACAGAATGTAGGAAGAACTATTCATTTAATCCGCAATGTGATTTCTCATAATTATTAAATTAATTATTTGAAGTCTTGGACAGCACATTATCTTTTGAAGCACACATCAACAATGTTACTCCGTCTGCATACTTCCACCTCCATATAATCGTCTTCGCCTGTCGCTTACACCAAACAGCACCGCCCTTCTCATTCACACCCTGGTTACATCCCATATTGACTACTGCAGTTCTATCCTCTTTGGTCTTCCCATCAAGTGTTTTCATAAACTTCAGTTGGTCCAGAATTCAGCTGCCCATATTATTACCAGAACTCCTTCCATAGTAGATCATATCACTCCTGTTCTTCAGCAACTCCATTGGCTCCATGTTAAATACCGTATTGACTTCAAGATTCTGCTTCTCACCTTCAAGATCCTTAATAACCTAGCTCCTTCATATCTTTCCGAACTCCTTCATATCCCCACACCCTCCTGCACCCCCCCCCCCTGGAACTCTCCCACAAGACATTCGCAACTCTCTTTCAATCTTCAAATCCCGTCTCAAAACACACCTTTTCAAACCGGCATATTCAGTCTGATCCAGACTTTAATGGTTACACCCACATTGAGTTTTGCACAGATGATAATTTTATACCTATCTGTTGTATTAACCAATCATTGTGTACCCCTGCTTTGTTTGATTTTATGCTGTCTGATACAGTGTTGCTTGTTTTTAACTGTGTTTTGTAAGCTGTCCTTGAGTGCTCTGAAAGGCACCCATAGATAAAATGCATCATTATTATTATTATCATTAAGTGTTTTAATCACTGGTTGCCATTTGGCACACCTAGCTCATACTGTATGCCTTAAACCAGGAATCATTAAAATCCCGACACGATCCTCTTTGTAGGTCAAGCCCAAGCCTTTGGGAAAGATATCTAAAAATGGAGCTGTGCTTTTGAATAAGGAATAAGCACAAGCAAAGTTTCTCAGAAAGCGAGGCGAGGAGTTCGCTCTGTTTAGCAAGAATTGAAGCCCCTCTGGGAGTGGTCTTCATCTTTTCAGTTTATGACCTGGTTTAAAAAGGTCTGATTGCTTGGAGAGGTTTTTGCTAGGCCCGTCAGCGGATTTGATCCAATAATGAATGAGGTGTATTTTATTTTATCTTTCCCAGATTAAAGGCTCCTGGTCAGGAAAGAACCGAGTACAGAACCCCTATAGCCACAAAAACATTATGAAGAACTGCTGTGAAGTACTGTGTGGACCTGCATACCCCAGGTAAGACAGCCAGGGTTCCTCTTCAGCCATGTGACAGGGCGAAGCCGAAAAATGAGTGCAAACATAATCGAAACATTATTTCTTTTATGAATTGTTATTAGCTATTTCAGGTACTATGTTGACCTCCCAACTGCTGTATGGCATGTGTACCTAATATGTGAAAGCCTTTTAGCATTTTTCCATTCCTAAATGTGCCCCCTCAGCCCTTACTCTGATGAATAACGGACAGGATGTCATTTGCGACTGATAATCTTACCATACTCCCCAGTGTCTTGGACAGGAGAGGGCTGATGCAAGAAGATTCGCCAGTTCCTGCAGCCCCTGCCACACCCTCCTCCAACAGTAGCAGCCCAGTGCCACAAACCACAGTGAGCCAAGAAACACACACACACAAATCCACCCTACTCATACAACCCCCCCCCCCGTCTCTCTTGCTCTCTCTCCCTCTCATCCCTCCTCCCTCCTTCAACATTTCACACAATTTTTGTATGTCTGGCGCTAAAATGCTTTCTGTCTGCCAGACACCGAGTAGCATACAGTGAGTAGGCATAAAAGGGAACCTAAACCGATTATAAAGAGCACCAGGGAGAAAGGGGGGTGGCAACGGAGATATGTGAAGAGAACAATGTGGTGTTAGGTAGGAAGCACTTTTCTTAGCGCAGTGACATTGATAATCCACCTTTAAAACTCAAGGGAGATGGAGCTCCTTTGTGCCTCTCTTTACACAGTTGACATTGTGTATTTGTGTATAAGCCATGAATAAATTAACTTTTTTTTGTATTGATCAAATTCTGCAAATTAACCAAGGTGATTTTATCCTTTTCATGTCTCAAGGTAATTCGTGGGTCAGGATTACTTCGCTTTTGTCCACCGATCAAATCATGTTGGCATCAAAGCGTCACATTGTTCCATTTAAAAACAATTTATGAGGCAAACCCACCTGGGTATTACAAGACTTGCTAAAATATTTATGTATGTACTGTATTAATTTGTTTGCGGTCTTTGCTGAGGTTCATATAGTCATTAATGGCTCTCTTTTCTATTCTTATTTTTTTGCATTTGCTTCTTTCAGCTTGCACTTCTCTGCCTACAGAAAACCACAGCTCCACTCATCTCCAACGAGCACACCCCTGATGATGCCAAACCAAGCATTGCTGCCTCAGCAGAGAAGAGCCCATCCCCCAAGGAAGAGGAACCGCCTACATGCAAGGTACCACCTCTGGCCTCACCTGAGACTGATGCAGAAGCATCCCTCACCAAGGACAAGGCCCACTAGCTGCGTGATGGGAGGGGGGGCAGTCTCCCTCTTGGCCTCTCTGACAGCTGCTTTTCTTGCCCCGTGCTTTGCCAGGGGGTGAAACATTAATAAGAGACTCGGTTATTCTCCAACCGCTGCACATCATTCCACCAGATGTGCGGAGAGTCTCCTGCAGCCCCTCCTCCTCCCTAATTGCCCCGATCTCTGGCTGAAGAGCCATTTAATTGACACTCACTCAGTCAAGAGGTGGGTGTTATCTAATGGAAAACTGAGCAGCTTCCTTCATCCCTTGAACATTGCATGGAAAGACACACAAGGGGGGAAGTTCCAGAAGAACTGCAAAAAAACAAACAAACAAACAAACAAACAAGCAAACACTCCAAGTATACAACATCCCCACAGGGGTACCTGTGGTTTTGCTCTGATTGTCAATGCTACTTTGTCTTTATTCAATATTGCTGTAATGGCTTTTAACGTAAGAGGCCAGTTCAAATATACTCTTAGAATTGCAAATGTTTGACAAAGATGAATTTTCCTCTGGAAATGTGTAAATCTCTAATCATACACGTGGTCAGTTTTTGGTTACTTGAGTGCAAACATTATACGCCCTATGCAATTCATGTAAAGGCTGGCTAAGCAACTTTTTGATTGGTGTGAATACAAGGGATACATCTAGTAAGCATATTTTTTGAAGTACACTATGATGTCTAGGTAGGGGGCGAGGACATGCAAGTCTTCAACTGAGATAGAAAACCAATATCTCAGAGGTCCCCTCCAGTCTGGTCAGTCTACCTTCTTCTATTCTAATATTGCTGCATTCAGTACTTTTGCTTTTTGCATCTTCAAAATGATTTGATCAAGACCATCGACAGTCCTTCCATTTTTATACTGTCAAATATGTAGGTTTGGGGCTCCAAAACAATTGAAATTGTTTCAGAGACAAGTTTGTAGATTATGTACAGACAGTACTGTCCTGTATCTTGAAGGAGAAACGTTCCCAGTGTCTTGGTGTGTATGAGAGAGAAGGCCTGATTGCTGTTGATAGTAGACACTAGTAACAGTGCCTTATCATAAACAGTTGTGCTATCACATGCATCTAAGGTCAGCCAAAAAGAAGCCCCTTGAACCCATTCGAACCCCACAGGTACATACACAGTGTTCAATGAAAACTGTCACTTCTTTTTTTTAACACTACCAATTAGACTTTGAGAAGCAAAAAAAGAAGCAAAGCCATTGTTGAATTGTATATAGTTCAAGTAGGTGTCAATGCACTAAAAGCTCTTGGTGAAAAGACAAGGTGGCAGCCAGGTTGTTTATGAAGGGGGTATGCGTGGCCAGTGTTCATAATCCTGCTTGTGAGCTTTAAGACTTTCTGCAAGCCATGACAGAAATATTTATCCCAGGAGTCTTTTCTTTTCCTACTGTCCCTGTCCCCCTCTTGCAGTAAAATCACTACGTTCGATAAAATCTCACAGATACATTAGGAAATTATCTTCTTTCTCTCATTTTCCTGGGTTTTCGCCGTCATAGTTATTCCATGCCTGAGGCTAGGCAGCAACTAGCCTCAGGGGCAAACTCGTTACCATAAAGAATAAGGCCAAGACGGCAGGATGCGTGCGCCTCTCCTACTTCCCTCACATCCGTGCATTTTGCACGAGAATTCCCTTTTATTTTGCTCCCAAACGCAACTCAGCATTTCTTGAGGATTTAAACAGAAAAGGAGAGACAGTCAGGACCATTTTAGATGTAGAAGGCAATGCTCGGTTGCTGGGAAAGTTTGTATTAGTATTGTGTTGTATGCAAGACAGAGTTAATGTTTGTGACATATGCTTGTATTGAAAAACTAGTATAACGACAGTTTCGTTGTGGATTAGACCATGAGATCTGCTCAACCCAGTTTTGTTGAAGGTGCAATCGATTTTTGCTTTTGTTGTAACTCCAAAAATACGAAATTCAGATTTGGAAATTTGACTATATAACTACAGTAAAGAAGAGAACTGAAAGGTCATTTCTGTTTGGTAGCTGTGATATTATTATTTTAATTTGTTAAGTTTCAGCGGAAACAATTTGGTAGACAGTATAGAGTTATACTGGTTAATTTCATACATGAAAGATTAAACCCATATCCACATTTACTTTAATTATACTGTGATAATCAGTTGGAGAGCTGGAGTGAAAAGTGACAGATTTCCCTGGAAATATGACGTATACTTGCTGACAGTATTGTTTCTATGAAGTGTGGAAGAGTTTTTGTGGAATACTTATTTAAAGGCCCTTCTCGATGTGTTTATTTTCCACTTGGAGGCTCATCATGACCCAAAATAAGGCTTTAAGCTTGTTTTGGGGGAGTTTTTAATTCAGAAAAGTATTCTCAAAACATTTGGTTCAATTTCATTGCTTTGCATTATTGTCTCTGTGGAGCGAGAATGTATGTGATTGATTGTCCATAAGAGATGGAGTGTTTTTTGTTTTTTTTTGTTTTTTTTAAGTGCAAGTGTATGATGGTTTCAAATTTTACCGGGACTACTGGACCTTGGATACTAGCTCTGTGGGTTTATGCGTCTAACTAAAATCTATGGTATGTTACCAAGTTGAGCTCAGTGAATCTCAACATTTGCTTAACATTTGTATTTATGATTTCGATGTTAAAATGACATGACAGGCTCAGATCTGAATGCTCTGATCCATCTATTATATTATTGCATCATGTATACAGATACAGTACTATACCATTGATGGAAGTCTTATTTATGTTCACTTCGTTTAGTAATAACACTGTGATTATATGTGTTTTGTTCAATTTTCCTCACTTTTTACATGATCGATGTGTCTGGTAAATAAACAATTGTGTTATTATTATTTAATATATCTTGTGTCTTTCCGCCGCCTGCCTTATTTTGTTTGGGACATTGGCTCTGACAGCCATGATGCCATCAAAATGGAACAAAACTTTTATTTCAGTTCTATTTACAGCAAAGTCAACACCTTCATAACTTTCGTAGGCATAAAAATACCTGGCAGTAATAAAAAAAGAAATGCAAATAGACTACAGTGTAAAAAGTCAGAACTGCAGAGCCGGTCTCTTACATCTGTTGACAATCAAAGCATTTAAATTCAAACAGAGGACTTTGTCTAAATATGACACATCTTCAGTGCGTTATATGTTCGTAGTTCTACGGGATGCTGTCGCATTAATTTTTAAAATGGGCCTGCACTTGCATGAAGCTGATAACATTTCGTCATTTCACAAGGAAATCTTTTCGTATTAAAGACATATTAAAACATCACAAGCACAAACACTGACTTATCTACCACCGTCCCAGCTTTGTAAGAAATGACAGCCAATGATATTTCATACAACATAATACACAATTCATTCAAAACACTACACAGATGTGAAGAGATATGGTGCTGCTTGCAAAACCCATGGCTCGATTCCTAGCCACAATAGGCAAATCACCCTGCAGTCATAAGGTCAAAGACGGTACATTGCAAATCCACTCTGCAAATTAGGAAATTGGGGGAAAATACAGCTGCAAAGACACTGTGCTTGTATTCATCATGACTTATTCTTGTATCGTACTTCCGTCATCACTTCACTCCCTGACAATGAAGCGCCAAAGTTCTCAGTTAACCACACATCCACCAGCTGTGGTCTTAAGGACCGGGAATTCATACACTCTCAGTGGGGTTTTTTTGTTTTTTGTTTTTGTTTTTTTATTTTCCGCACTTCTCAAGAGCCCTCGCCCAGAGCCAGCTCCTGCAGCTGCTCCTGGAGGGAATCCGCCTGATCTGTTTGTTCCTTGTCCTGCTCCTCGGAGGTCTGCTGGTTCTGCTCTTGCAAGTTCTCCTGCTTGGGCTCCTCGCGGCCGTTCTCCATGTTCTCCAAGCTCTCGAAACAGCCTGAATCTCTTGGGTTCTCGCTCTTGTCCTCAGGTCTTTCCTGCTCGTCTGGGTCTGATTCATCTTCAGCTGAATGGGTTGAAGATAAATGTGATTAAACATTTTTTTTTCAAATCAATTGTTATTTAAACTGATTTATATATGTTGTTTATTTCATCTAAGCAATGATTGGCCTTCTCAGTCTTGTCGGATGGTAGACAAGACTTTCATACAGTCTAAACAGAGGAGAGAAACATTTCAAGTCGCTCTGTTTAATGACTTTATCTAATCTCATAAACCATCAATATTCTCTGAAGTCTCCCTCCATGACCATCTTGTAGTGGTGATGTGTTCAAAGTAATTTCTGGCATAATTAATACAGAGAAATGTGTTGCTGCAGCCCCGTAACCCGAAGGCTTATGGGTATCCATAAACTGCACTCCTAGTATAGCTATTGCCATGTGACAGGTGTTAAAATCACAGCTAATGAGCCGTCTGGAGGGCAGAGGAGCTCAGATGTCAAAGCTTTACTGAGGACAAACAGGATTTCCTATAGGCCCCTGAGCATAGCTGCAATCAGCGAGCAGTGTCACACAATTGAACCATGTGAAATGTGTGTAACGAGCTCATATTCCCCCCCCTTTTCCGCCATAATTGTAGCTGGCCAATGACCCCACTCTTCCGAGCCATCCTGTTCGTTGCTTCACCTCCTTTGCCGATCTGGGGAGGGCTGCCCCCCCCCGAACAGGCACCCCGACCGACCAGAGGAGGCGCTAGTGCAGCAACCAGGACACATACCTACATCCAGCTTCCCACCCATAGGCACGCCCGACCAAGCTGGAGATAACAGGGGGATTCGAACCAGCGATCCCCGTGTTAGTAGGCAACGGAATAGACCACTACACTACCCGGATGCCCACAAGCTTATTCTGAGCAAGAAAGGAACCGATGACAGCAGAGAACAGCTCCCATAGTAAGGAATATAAAAGGTTTTGTGTTGCGAGAGCCTGACATACTAGGGCCGTAAAATGACCTGTGGGTTCAATAGCAAGAAGTGACCAGCACACTTTTTTATGACATTTTCGTCAGCTCTAGTTTTCAACATGTAATCAAAGGGGTATTATTTACTGATTGTCAGGATAATTATGATAAATTGTGGGCAGTACAGTGCTATGCTGCATGTCAGAGTCAAAGAGAGCTGACACTCTTGACCATGCACATTTGTGTTGCAAGTTGAGTCTAAGGAATATTTTGAAATGTGCAGCCCTGCAGAGGCATAACAAAACAATAGAACAAAAACAAAAACAAAACTGTGGACCTCGCCTGAAGAGGGCATTTGAATTTGTGGAGTGCCAGGTGTTGATTAGATATTAGAATTAATAAATTTTGCGGGACTGCAGAACACGATCTCCACAGTGTGTCCTTCTACTAGAGAGCCTGAACCCTTTCACAGTCAGGTAGGAACGTACAGTCTCTCAGCAGCTCGCAAGCATTCAGGATCTTATCTCGCTGTTCTGGGTCAGTGATGTTCAGCTCATTCAGGTGAGACTCCTTCAGCCCTCCAAAATCCTCCAGGCTCTGGAAGCCGTGCATGGACAGCAAAGAGCTGAGCTCCTGGAAAACAAAAAGTGGACCTCATTTACCAAAGATGTTGATGTTGGAACATGTATTTCACGCTGATAATGCAACTTAGAATTGAATTGATTAAGTGCTCAGATTCAGTCGGACTTTTATTATTACAACGTGGTCTACTGCATTACACACACACACACACACACACACACACACACACACACACACACACACACACACACACACACACATACACTCACACACACACACGCACACACACTATTATCTTACGGTCAAGCCGATGCTGTCCAGCACCTCCTCCAGGGTGTTGGGTCTGTCTTTGGCCTTGCAGAGCTTACTGTTGCAGCGTTTCCTCCTAACTGGTGGGCTCTCGTCAGGCAGGATGTTGACATAGATGAACTTAAAGGAGCCCACCTTGTTGTTGAGCTTCCCAGTCCAGGTCCCCACTGGGGGTTTCTCAATAATATGGATGATGTCACCTTTCTGTAAGACGAATGATGCATGAATGACTCAACTCAGATGTTAGGATCACGTCAACCAAAACCCAGTTAGCCAAAAACCATAGGAATTATTCATGGGGAATGATAGAGCACTCGCCTTGTCAGCACCAGTGATCCGCTAACTGTACATTTTTGCATAAAGTTATGTCCAGTTATACATTACAACTCCAAAATTGTGCCACGACAGAAATTCCTCAGCTATGCATCATATAATTTCGACTTCAGTGATACGATCTGTGCAGGAATCGCATTAAATCTTAAAGCATCACAAAGTCACCATGGGCCTCGCAGCTTGTGCTTTCATGTATAACACATCAAATGGCCATCATGTTTCACACTTAACAAGGTCCATGGGGAGAGAGACCTGACAACAAAAGTAGATGTGACTGTGAGCTACGGCAGAGAAACCAAACACTTCCTGGGGGACTCACTTGCAGTTTCAGAGACTCCACGTCGTAGGGGCTTGGGGTGAAGTCGGTGTGGACTAGTGCGCGACCACAAAAGGGTCCGCTGTAGGAGAGACCATTCTCCTCCAGTTTCATGCTGTCCCTCTGGCTGTAGCCGCTGTCCATGCTTTGTCGATCACCACCTGACCAAGTTATGACCACTTATAATCACAGAGTATCTCCAGAGGCTTCAGATTTTTGGGGCCTCTCTGTTTACTGTACAGCTAGGTGTCTGACTTAGATCACTTTTACTTTCACACACTGATGTGGAGCGTTTCAAATCAGAATAAACCTTAATCGTGCGTTAAGATCCATGGTGGAACCATTATATTCAGTCAGGTAAGATGACGAGGGCTGACTTACTACCAGAAAGTTGTCGGGTTACAGGGCTGGGGACGATGTCCTCTGACCCGGTGGAGCAGACAGAAGTCCTCTGTCCTGCAGTCAGGTCTGGAAGCCAGTCACTGATGGGGGAAAGGGAGCTGTCCTCACCGCTCTCCCCCTTGATTCACATTAATGGACAATGGTGCATGTCAGACAGCTTGATTTGAAAATTTCACATTTGCATGACAACAATTGAGCTTTCATTCTCAATTATCCATATTTACAACAACACATTATTGATCCCCGTGCGTTAATTGCCTTTTCCCTCTCCATCCTCCACAAGGAGATCACAGCGAAGAAACCAGTTGCTGAGTAGCAGCCCCGCTGCAGTTGGAGATTTATTGCTTTTACCAAATGACACTTTGGCAGGTCTGCCTTGCTTGTTGGCTTGATCCCGTGTCCATCATTTTCACCGAGATTAATCTTAATATCATTAAAGTTGAAATATTTACAGCTTTTGTCATTTTCAAAATGATTAAACCCAGAAGGGACTTGACCCCCGATGTTTTTTAGAACTTCAGCGTCAGCTACCTGAATTTCCTCCTGCTTTTGTATGAAACGTCCACTAGATGGGAGCATTTTCATCCTTTTGTGCAGAAGCTCTCTGTCTCTGTCTCTCTCGCTCTGTCTCTCTCGCTCTGTCTCTGTCTGTCTGTCTGTCTGTCTGTCTGTCTGTCTGTCTGTCTGTCTGTCTGTCTGTCTGTCTGTCTGTCTCTCTCTCTCTCCCTCTCTCTCTGTCTCTGTTTTGATCTAATCTATTCAACATACTTTATCAATAAGCCATTTCGTACAGAGCTCTAAAAATAATAAAATTAAAGTTATTAAGGGGCGAATTCTCCCCTCCATCTGTGGCCGGGACACAGGATTAGTCAGCTGGTACAAAAACCCCAAAGCAAAATATCCTGGCCAAGGACATTTCTTTAACACACGCTTAAAGACACATCAGAGAAATAAAATAAAATGGGCGTTTGGGGCAAGGGGGCCGACCTTGCTTACCCCCGGGCCATCATGTTGTGTGCTTCTGTAAATGCTGTCTTTATAGATATTTTAAAGTTCAACTCTCAACGATTCATGCATCCATATGCCGTGGAATTGATCAAATCTTATTTATTGGTATAGACATTATAGTTATGTCACTGTAGAACAAAGTATTGGGTGGAAAACGTGCATACCCCCTCCTCAGCCAGGGCCTTCTGTACCATCTTGGATGTTTTGCGGGTCATGGTACGCGAGATGACATTTCGCCATTTCTTTCCCAGCTTGCTGCCACTTTTCCCAGTCTCCTCTGGTGGAAACCCATCTGCCACCTGGGAAGATAGTTTTTTTGTTATAATCTATGTTTTTATGCAACAGCAGCATTCAATAGCACCTGGCAGATGGTCTCCAGATTGAAATGCCATCTACAAAGAATGTAACTTAAGAAGTGGACATTGCATTCTTGATGTATGTGCACACATACACATTTTACACACAAGCATACACTCACACACAAATGCAAACGATGTCTGCACACACACACACACACACACACACACACACACACACACACACACACACACACACACAGCGCACAAACAACCTCCCACACAGTATTTGTCAGAGAAATGTCAAATGAGTATATGGACCTTAGCTAATGGTAAGCTAATGGTACAGTTAGTTAGTTAGTTTTTTTTTTATGGGGCAAATTAATTCCATCGAATGAACAGCTTTAGCCTGTCAGACTTCTTGTGTGTCTGAGATAGAGGTTCTCTGCTTGACTTGCTGTCAGCAGAGGACATCCTGTCTGCGTAGCTGTTTCATCTGGCTTCAGCATGAGCTTTACATACCGTGCTTACGTTCATCTTCTCTGGTACTTCCTCTCATAGGTGTATGTTTACTTGAGGATGGTAAGTCCCTTCCAAATTTCAAGGCCTCCTTTAATGTCTCTACCAACTTTTTTTTTGCTAATAATTATCATTACATTGTGTGTATACAGGCCTAGTATATTTTATAAATAGAATTTAACCTCTTTTGATTTCATGTCAGAATATCGTCCTCGAAAATACTTAAATGAATTTGACTCATCAAATTTTTTTCCTTTGAATGTTGATTTCATATGACTTGAAGTGGACAGTCAAAGTAATTTTGCATAGGGATGCAAGAGAGAATATGAGTCAGCAAGCATTCTAATACATTGCATTTGTGTATACATCAGTAATCATCCATTTAAAAGAAAGGAAGAAAGGCACTGCTCTGCAAATACTGGATCCCCCCCCTTTTCTCCTCAATTGTACCCGTCCAATTAGACCACGCTACCGAACCGTACTGGTCACTGCTCCACCCCCTCTGCCAGCCGCTTCTTTTCACCTGACAGTGGGGAGTTTCGCCAGGGGGATGTAGCGCATGGGAGGATCACGCTATTCCCCCCAGTCCCCCCACCCCGAACAGGTGCCTCAACTGACCAGAGGAGGCGCTAGTGCAGTGAGTGACCAGGACACATACCCACATCCGGCTTCTCACCCGCAGACACGGCCAAATGTGTCTGTAGGGACGCCGACCAAGCCGGAGGTAACAAGGGGATTCGAACCGGTGGGCAACGGAATAATAATCCGTTCCATCCGTTATCCGAACTGCTTATCCTGCTCTCAGGGTCATGGGGGTGCTGTCCAGGGTGTCTCCCTGGCAGGCGGAGAGACACCCTGGACAGGCCTCCAGGCCATCACAGGGCCGACATACACACATCCATACCCAGGGACAATTTAGTACGGCCAATTCACCTGACCTACATGTCTTTGGACAGTGGGAGGAAACCGGAGCCCCCGGAGGAAACCCATGCAGACACGGGGAGAACATGCAAACTCCACACAGAGGACGACCCCCAAGATTGGACTACCCCAGGGCTCGAGGACCCTTCTTGCTGTGAGGCGACCACGCTAACCACTGTGCCACCGTGTCGCACAGAATAATAATAATAGTAATATAGAGAATTCTGGGGGCAGCCCGGGATCCGCCGCAGCCTGGACGCAACCCCTGATTTCCAATGTTAACCAGTCGACTAAAGGGTTTGGCCCGTTAGCCAAGGGCTAGCGAGTCTATTTATCCGTGCACGTTACGATAATAATAATAATAATAATAATAATAATAATAGAAAAAATCTTAACAAATTGTACAAGAATGCTAATGAAGGAAATGTCTTGCCTAGCTATTTCTGTTTTCTGTTCTTGTATTATTTGTTTTGTGTGCTCCACTATGTGTAAAGCATCCTTGGGTCCCTTGGAAGGTGCTATATAGTTTTAAGTTGTTGTTGTTGTTGGAAGCTGTGTGTGTGTTTGCTGTGTGTATGTTTCTGTGTGAGCATGGTGGCACATATAGTGTGTGCATGCAATACAATCACATGACGTAAGCCGTTAGAAAAAATGATGTCTTCACTGACCTCTAATAAAACCCCTTTTATCTTCCCCAATCCTTATTTGTCTCCTGAAGCAGGATTTATCTATATCTTTTACCTTCTAGTCAATGTGTGCAGTGTTGTGGAGAAGTTCAAGGCGTGTCAGTTTTAATATGACGGTACAAGACAAACCTGACCAATTGTCCTTTTTTGTTTTTCCGTTATTTTTAGGAAGCATTAACGAACCACTTCTGTAATGATTTAAAAGTAATTCTGCTTGCCCTTTGTTACTGTTCACTTCACTTCTGGATACACCGCGATGTGATTTAGGAGCTCGGTGATATGATCTGACCTGTGTGCCCCCCATTGTAATAAAATGTCTATGGAAACTGCCATCTATCTACAAATTGGCACACACTAGCAGAAGAAATAAAAAAAGCTGCTTCTTTTTTCCAGCACTGTGTGTGTGTGTGTGCGTGCTCGTGTGCGTGCATGCACATATTGCAGATGTTTCCATGTGAGTGTGAGTCAGTGAGTGAGTGTACACAGCACAACAGTCCAACGTACCGTCTCGTCCAAGGTGAACTCCTTATCTGTCACAACAGGAGACGGGGTCTTGGGCTTCATGAAGTCCTTGAAGCTGCTGGACCTTTGCAGGCTGAGCTGTAAACAACATTTTAAGTCGTTTTTTTTTTTTGCACTTGTGTGGAGAAGCCCATTGAAGCATATACTAGCAGCATAGTGGAATAATGACACATACTGTGAGAGTAAAGGGTCACAAGAAATCTTCTACAAGCCGGTTTCATCACAGAGAATGCAACGTAAACATGAAGCCATGTCGGTTAAGTAATTTCGTAGAAGTTTTTTGAAATTTTTTTTGATATATACCTTATTAATCCCCATGGGGAAATTATGGTCTGCATTTAACCCATCCTAGATGTGTAGCTAGGAGCAGTAGGCAACCGCCATGCAGCGCCCAGGGGACCAACTCCAGTTCTTCTTGCCATGTCTCAGTCAGGGGCACAGACAGGAATATTAACCCTAACATATGCATGTCTTTTTGATGGTGGGGGAAACCGGAGCATCCTCAGAAAACTCACCGCAGACACGGGGAGAGCATGCAAACTCTACACAGAGGACAACCTGGGATGACCCCCAGGGTTGGACAACCCAGGGGTTCAAACCCAAGACCCTCGTGCTGTGAGGCGACAGGGCTAACCACTGGGCCACCGTGCCAATGTCTAATTGGTTGTTCAGTGTTTTGTCAGACATTTTGAGATGATCTTTTGGCCACCTATCCATACATCCTTAACCTTGTTGATAGAATGGTTTTTTATTAAAGAGAGACTGACATGCCCTTTCTGAACACATTTTTTAACGTTGGTAGTTTGAATCATAAAAAATAGGCAAAGCTATTGGCTACCGTCTTCCTGACGTCACCGCGCTACCGCTACCGCTCCCGCTCATACCGCTCATGTCCGCCGACATGGTAACTGACCGATAAACGTCGATTAATATCACAATTCGGTGAGTATTTTGACTTCATAACTCAAAATCTGTTACAAACAACAATAACACACAGGTACGTGAATATAAAGTTTTTATTTTAGGGTTTTAAACATGAGCGGTAGCGCGGTGACGTTTATGCAAATTGACTGGTGTTACGTATCCACTGGCACAATTTGTCATTGGACACCATCTACAGCCAATCACAGATCTCTCTCGCGTGGCCGCAGATGCGTCCAACTCGGAACACAGCCTATCGATAGGACTTTTCAGATATTGACGTAAGTATCACTTTAAGAACCACCTTGTCTACTCAGCACAGAGTTTCCAGAAAATAAACAGTCACAATCTAGATTAACAGTAACGATATATAGGTCATACGTGTCAACATGCAGTTGTTTCGAAAGGCCCTTTCGTCATTTCCTTTCTCAGGAATTAATTACTTAACCATGTGGTTCAACCCGGAGGTAAAGATACAGGATAGGAATCCAACCAGTTGTTTGTGTTCAGACAATAAGGTAAACACCATCATTTTGGCAGGATTCAATATCGAGTGTCTTAAAAAAAGGTGGGGACACGTGAAAAGAGGTACATTTTAGAATATCCATCCATCCATTATCCAAGCCGCTCACCCCAATTGGGTTCGCGGGATGCTGGAGCCTATCCCAGCAGTCATTGGGTGGCTGGCGGGGAGACACCCTGGACAGGCTGCCAGGCCATCACAGGGCAAACTTAGTCAAGGTATCTAATTTTTAATTTTTTTTATTATTTTGGAAGGTTTTGTCTCTCTTTTCTCTCCTTCCGGGAGAAGTACACTTATTAGATTAAGTCAATCCATTTAACTAGCTGTCTTGGACAGAAAAGCCGCCCTTACAACAAAGTTTATTCAAGCGTGCTACTATTATATTTATTTTAAACTAAAAATAAGTGAGTATGCTTTCAGTTTACTTTTTATGTACTTATCAGAGATCTGCCAAATAAAATTACACTTAAATATACTTGGCTTATACTGACAAGTATACAGACAAGTTTAATTTTAAAATATGATAGTTAAAAAAAAGACAACATGAGAAAAAATGAGATCTCAGTCACACTGAATGGCAGCATGAGCCGGTGTGGTTTCAGTCTGGAGTCATAAGAAGAGAGAATGAGACGTCTGAAACTGGTTTGAAACTCTCTAGTTAGCCTGCACTGATGTAAAGGTGTCCCTTGCATAAAGGCTCACGCTAAGGCTTATTTTGGGATGGAAGCAAAGTTTTGTTCTATTTATATATATAAATATAGTCTGAGTCAAAGTTTTGGTCTGTATTCAGGCAAATTACCCCTCAAGTCAAAACAGCGGCTATGTAAGCTAGCAGAAATTGATGCAGACACATATGATGTAATTTTCCATATAGCCAGGGGTTATTGTATGTCACCTTATCTCAACTCATCCTTCTTGACTGATGGTTGACAACTCAGGAAGCAGACATGACTTGAGTAACTGCTGGCAACCAATCATTGCAGACATCCGGTCAGCATTTTTATCTGTGTCAAAGACTTAAACCGCCGATGCTGCTGAGGGAGCAACGACTTCTAGTATCAGGGGATCTTGCTTTTTTTTTTTCTCTTCTCAACATTCCCTCCCAGAAAAAAAAACAAACCTATAGAGGTTTTAAATAAGTTATGATGCTTATAGTAATAGACCACAGAACATGACTTTTGCCAGTCATAGCTGCTGACTATTGCATGATAGTAATGATGGCGGAGGAATGAAGTAAGAAGACATGTGATGATAATGTCTGGGTTAGGCCACAGAAAAAGAGATGAAGATGGAAAACAAGACGTAGGAGGCTTGCTTTTTCCCTGGCAGCCAAAGACGCAAAAAAGCCACAATGCAAATTCTTACTCAGATTACATCTGCAGCAATGACTCACACTGCCACATCAGAGGAACTTAACTTTTCTATAAGAGCAAATGTTTTAAAGGGGAAAGTCTTGTAATTATTTGGGAGTTAGTACACCAGGCATATAAGACAAACTTGTTAAGAAACTCTCATCACATCACATCACCCTATCTACGTCCTGATAGCTGTGCAGTGAATTTCCTTACATCTTATTGTTGTCTGTAGTCTCCAAAAAAGTCTGAGCAGCACAACCTGATACAGAGAGAGCCGTGCAGACATCCTGTATGTTTGTTGTAGTGTGAGGCTCATCACTTGAGTGTTTTGGGGCCACAGTGTGTTGGAGAGGTTAAAAAGCACTCTTCCCAATGACAATCCACATCATACACACTTATCACAATGACATCTTATGAGCACCACTGACCCTTGACAAGAAAAGCCAAACTGCTCACCTTCTTCTTCTGCACCTGTTCCTTCTCCGAGGCATTGGAGGGTTTTCGCCTCAGCATCTTATTCCTGAGCAATCTTGAGATCCCTGTGGCCAAACGGCAGCAAGATTGACACTAATTCAAGTTCAGTAGATGATAATTTCTGTCACTGGTGCAACAGCCAGACTACTAAGAAAAAGGAAGACAAAGAACTGCCTTCCTTTGCAAACGAGTGCAGCATAGAAACTGAGAGGAAGTCACATGACCACACTGGAACTAAAGAGTCAAGCTGTTTTTTTCCTCCTTTGGTTACTACGGTTTGGGTTTACTCTCTAACAGCATTTGTTTTTTTAGTCCAGCTTGTCTGTGCCAAGTGCTGTGGCTCTTATTCTCCACAATACATTTGACAAAGGGTACGTCAAGTGCATCAGATGTGTGATCATCAACATTTATTAGCACTGATTAAAACTCATAATTTCCATTTATAGTCATTTTATATCAATATCTATCTATCTATCTATCTATCTATCTATCTATCTATCTATCTATCTATCTATCTATCTATCTATCTATCTATCTATCTATCTATCTATCTATCTATCTATCTATCTATCTATCTATCTATCTATCTATCTATCTATCTATCTATCTATCTATCTATCTATATATATATATATTTATATCAAAATAATGAGAAGACAAGGAGAAAACTGGCCAGGGAGGCTGCCAAGAGGCCTATGGCAACATTAAAGGAGCTGCAGGACCTTCTGGCAAGTACTGGTTGCTCCCTACATGTGACAACAACCTCCCTATTCTTCATGTCTGGGCTAAATTGTAATTGGGGTTATCATCACATTGTGAGACTTAACAGTGATTTTTCTCACCAACTGAAGAACGAGCCTCAAGTAGCATATGCGAGTAACTCTTGAGGCTTAGCTTTGTCCCATGTGAGGGCATGTCATGTCCATACTAAGTTGTCCCTAGGTAAGATGGCAAGACAGAAGCCTTTTCACAAGAAAAAAAAAACAACAAAAAAAACATCCAAGCCTGGCTAAATTTTGCAAAAAGATACATCCAGTCTCCCAAAAATATGTTATGGTCTGATAAGACCAAGGTTGAATTTTTTTGGCCATAATTCCAAAAGGTATGTTTGGTAAAAAAAACCAAAAAAAAAAAACCCAACACATCACATCACCAAAAGATCACTATACACACGGTGAAGCATGGTGGTGGCAGCATCACACTTTGGGGCTACCTTTCTTCAGCTGGAATTTGGGCTTTAGTCAAGGTGGAGGGGATCATGAATAGCCCCAAACACCGGTTGTTTTTTTTGCAAAACCTTCAGGTGTCTGCTAGAAAGATGAAGAGGAATGTAATCTTTCAACACAACCACCCAAAGCATACATCCAAATCAACAAAGGAACGACTTCATCAAAAGATCAACTGAAAATCTGTGGGGTGACCTGAAGAGGACCGTACACAGGACATGCCCTCTTAGTTTGATGGCTCTAGAATGTTTTTGCAGGGAAGAGTGGGAAAATATTGCCAAGTCAGGGTGTGCCAAGCTGATAGATTCAACCCAAAAAGACTGAGCGCTGTAATAAAGTTTAGGGGTGTGCATATGTATGCAACCAAGTTATTGTACGTTTTTTTTCCTTCCTAAAATCTATCTGATTGTGGGCAGCACGGTGGCACAGTGGTTAACGCGGTCACCTCATAGCAAGAGGGTCCTGGGTTCAAGCCCTGGGGTAGTCCAACCTTCGAGGTTGTCCCGGGTCGTCCTCTGTGTGGAGTTTGCATGTTCTCCCCTTGTCTGCGTGGGTTTCCTGTGGGTGCTCCAGTTTCCTTCCACAGTCCAAAGACATGTAGGTCAGGCGAATCGGCCATACTAAATTGTCCCTAGGTGTGAATGTGTGTGTCTCTGCCCTGTGATGGACTGGCGGCATATCCAGGGTGTCTCCCTGCCTGCCGCCCAATGACTGCTGGGATAGGTTCCAGCATCTCCACGACCCTGAGAGCAGGATAAGTGGTTTGGATAATGGATGGATGGATGGTATCTGGTTGTTTTTCACTTTATTTTTATAGGTTGCAATTTCACATTAAAGATAGAAACACCTCTGACATGATTTAGCTTGCTTTCATTTTTTTTACATCACAAAAACCTGCCATTTTAACAGGGGTGTCCATCCATCTACCCATTATCCAAACCGCTTAGCCTTAGGTACTCATAGGCTGGTAGACAAGAGCAGTATTAGTAGGAGTAGAGAGGGAAGTATGAAGTAAGATCAATTTAGCCTGTTATTTTAGTGTTGTGACAAGCCATGTGAGAAGACGGTGCCCTATTTAAGTTTCCTGTCTTCCTTCTGATGGGTAGCAACAACTTAAACAGCTTAAAATACAAGACAAAAAAAAAGCTGCTAAGAATTTTGGACTAACTGAAGGGGTGCTGAAACATGGGCTAACCAATTGGAGATAATACACAGTTTGTGAAAGACATGTGGCTTTGACATCCTGCAAAGACGAATGTTACAAAGCATAAAAAAAAGAAAGAAAAAAAGTGCAACGTGCAAGAGTCAGTTTTAAACAATGATCTCATATTTTCCACATCCGCACTCGGGCCATTGTTCCTCTTTTTAGGGGCCTCTTTATCACCTTTCCAACCATGCAGACTGGGTGTGAATAAATGTGCCAATTCTAAATAACTGTCTTTACAAAATCATCACGAATTTAATAACAGTCCTGTTTGTGTGTATGCATTTGCATGTGTTTTTTTTTTTTATGGCTCACTGTGGTTTGTGGCACTGGAGTGCACATTCACGCCTCCATATAGCTCTGACTGAATAGTTGCCAGGCAACTGACTGTCTGCTGGTAAGTGTCACGTGAGTGACACTTTGAAGCCCTCACATCGGGCAATGCTAAGCCTCAAGAGTTACTCACATACGCTACTCGAGGCTGTTCCTTCAGTTGGTGAGAAAATCACTGTTTAGTCTCACAATGTGATGATAACCCCAATTACAAGAAAAGGTCAGGTGTAATTTTGGCAGTAAGACAATACCAAGGCTAAGCAGCTGGAGAAGGGTAGGGGAAATATCACATAGTCATCATTCAATGTGGGTTTTGATTTTTCTTTCCCCGTATGAAATAGAATTATAATACGTAAACAGACACACTACAGTACAAAACCAAGCTGAGTCGGTGGCTTCAAAGGAGCATTACTTTAATAAAATAGAAATTATATTATATTGACAAATGATGAAAGAGCCTGTCAAGAGACCATACAAATATCCCAATAAAAACCTCAAAAACAGAGACATTGAAATTACAGAAAAAGATAATCGGCTAGCGGCCAACATAGTAAGAGCGAGCAAATACCAATCAAACTGAAAGATCAAACCAAAATATTAATCAAAATTGCAAGAAAAACAACAAAAGCAGATAAAAACAAGTCCAGTGCATTCCTCATCCTGGCTGTGTTTGATTGTGGTCACAGGAAACCACGTCGGGGGCCATATGAAGTACGCACCGACAGAGATGAGGGAAAGGAACGACCTCCCTTACATGGCGTACTGGAGGAGCATGCCAGCCAGGGACGCAAGCAACACAGAGAAGGAAGAGATGACCGAGGAGGACCCAGAACTCTGGAAGGGCTCCGTGTTTTTGTGCATCCACTCCTGCTCCTCCTTCAGCCCCTGCCTCTCCAGCTCTGGGCCCATCACCTTTCGGATGGTCTCATAGTAGTTGTTGAGCCACTGCAGCTGCAGGGGGAGAGCAGGTTCAGAGATTGTTACACTCTTAAATGCCCACACACGGGTCTGAGACCACACACACACACACACATACATACAACTCTTTTGTAGGCCACAAGGGTGCCCACCTGCAATATGACACATCATCTAGTTTTGAAATGACTGAACAGTGGCGTGTGGCATGACAACATGAAAGTTCTTCAAATGATCAGCTGCAACACAGCAGCAACAGAAGATTTCACATGTGGTTTTCTTTTCTCAAAGTGTATTTTCAGATGCAGAGAATGTTAACCAGGGGGGTGGGGGAGGTGTGTGGGAGGGGAGTGGCAGGCGGAGCCTTATGGAGGGGATTTTAAGAGGAAGCTGCTCCTTTGTCAGTCTGGACGATGAAGCAACCTGTCAAATATTCTATTTCCAGGTGTATTCACAAATGAAATAGGAAACTGAACATCTGTTTTAACGGGTCATTTACTTCACTTAATGTAGATACCTTACTGGGTTTACATAATGTAATCTCATGTACTTTGCATTATTTCCTTTGAAAACATTTTATTCCAAGAAAGCAAAGTTGGAATTGCAAGAGAGTTGAAAGCGGCATCGGGTAATTTTTAAAATTTTTTTTAGCCTAAAGTTAGATTAATTTTGGTCTTTTTTTTGTTTTGTTTTTTTAGGGAGTTTTTCCTTATCTGATGCAAGGGTCTAAGGACAGGATGTTGTGTTGCTGTAAAGCCCCTTGAGGCAAGTTTGTAATTTGTGATATTGGGCTATACAAATAAAACTGACTTGACTTGACTTGACTTTTGGTCGCATAGTGATATGGCTATGGGAAAATGGACACAGATCAGTTTTGTAGAAGCCTTGCTTGAAAAACCTTACAGGAAATATGGGGATTGCTTCACAGCTTTTTCCTGTTCCGTGTTCAATAAATGAATATTGACGTATAACAATGTTCTAAAGCTCCTCTGTGAACACAGCTCCCGACCTTCTGACCTGATAGACTTCTGACGCATGTGTCTTGTTGCAACACCATAAAGAAAGGGGAAAAAAAAGAAAAAAGAAAAGCCTCCGGGTGTCTCTGTGACAGTGATGTAATAGAAGTTGCCGAAATCCCAAAATTTACCTGGTGCCGCTTTCATAAGATGAAAAAAAAATCTCTGCATTATGTCGAAATGCACAAGACATTTTTTCCTACCTGTTGCGGGCTAAGGAGAGAGGTGTCAATCAGCTTTCTGTCATATGGAACCAGGGACACAGTTTCAAAGGTTAAGTAGTTATTTCCATACTGAAAGGATGAGAAAAAAACATGAGAGCTCAGTCCAGGTGTGTTAACATGACTTTACCAACATGCCATAAAAAAACTTTACTTGTTTGGCCCCTTATAATCAATTATGAGCCAGACTTGTCAGATTCATCTATCTACTCTGTCTGAATGGCTTTTATTTACCTTTGTGTGAGCAGGTACAGTCACGGCAATATCCTCAATTCGGATCCCAAAATCATTTTCCTTGTAATATCCTGGCTCTAAGAGAGGCAAAGCATCATTTACTGACAGTTTTATTTGGGTGGAACATAGAACAAACCTCACAAAAATCCGTTAAATGGGGGAAAAATGTAACATTCATTTTGCTTGGGTTGAATAAAGTGATTAAAGTGTAAATGAATGAGAATTTTTTTTATGGAGGTATGAATAAACCGTACCTATAGAGGTGAACATGCCTGCTATGAATGGAAGATTGTTGCCCTGAAAGCCAACAGGCCCTGGAGGATATAAAATGATAAAATGAAACACACATTAATGCTGATGCACATTACAGAGAAGTCTGCAACAATAACATAAAACTGAGCACCTGCCAAAATACAGAAGAAAGGCTTTATTTCTATGTTGTCTTATTTTAGATAAACCAGAAATGTCCACATTGAATAACAGGAATGAATTGGCTAGCATTTGCAGACATAGATATAAGCACCTATTTTGTAATTATAAATAAATCATGCCAAAGGACAAATACCCCCTCCCCCCCTCCATTGGACCGTTAGCGATCACGTGTTTTCAAACTTTTGAATGTCGCACCTCCCCCTTCCCCATTGGATGTTGTGCACGTGATGTGCATGACGAGGCAGTAAATGGTATGTTCTTTCCCGAGTAGCTTTATTGACTTGACAGCTGATGATTGCTTATGGCATGAAACAGGCTTGAACTGTCTCATAAAGATTTTACTTTACTCATTGGATTATATATTTATATATATATATATATATATATATATATACATATACACATACATACACACACTGTTTTTCTTTTTGTTTTGACAGGTGTTTTTCTTTGTTGAATCACATTGGCAGCCGATGAGTGCATGACACATGAAAAGCTTGTACTGCTATGTATTAAAAGTTTTTTTTCCTACACACACACACACACACACACACACACACATATATATATATATATATATATATATATATATATATATATATATATATATAAACTTAGCACAAAAAGTAAGGAAATTTGTGTTTGGTAGATTATTTCTTTGTCATAACAATGCTTCTAGGCAATAAATCTTATATCAGGCACCTGATTGTCAGCACCTGGGGTACCAGAAGCTCAAAACATTAGTGAATAGCAACAGCAAAATAAGCTGTTTGGCATTGGCAGAGAAGATTTGGCAAATTTTTCATGGGTGCAACCCGCATACTCAGCTCTGCTGCTCATCCCTCAAATGCATGTTCCTTACAAATGTGGCACCATTTAAAAGGGAAATAAACACGCTTTCCAACGGTATAAGATTTATTGCCAAGAAGCATTGTTACAACAAAGTAATAATCTACCAAACACAAATTTACTTATTTTTTGTGCTAAGTATATATATATATATATATATATATATATATATATATATATATATATATGTGTGTGTGTGTGTGTATGTGTGTGTGTGTATGTATGTATATATAAACACACACACACACACACATACACACATACATACATACATACATGCATACATATATCTATATATCTATATATATGTACACACACACACACATATATATACACAAACATACATATATACTGTAACGCTGAGGCTGTCTGTGACTTTTTTCTTTCAATTTTCTTTCAATTTTGATTTACTAGGTTGTGTTTCACTGCTATAACAAAACGGGGAATTCGGGGTTGTTTGAAAGGAAATTGCAGATTAGACACCCTTGTTTCTCTCTTTCTGGCAGTTCAGTACTCACATATAAAATCGCCAATAAACCTTTTGAGAGTCCAGAAAATGTTATGTGACTATTGTTGATGAAGCAGATTTTTGTGTTTATTTGTGCACGAGATAACAGACTCACATTTAAAAGTAGCACAGAAAGTTGACTTTTGGTATGAGATGTTAGAGATGGCTAAAAAAAAAAAGGGGGGCTCCTACACTCATGAACTCCGAAGTAGTTTCCGATACCGTGACCGGTACCGTGGCCGTAGTTCAAGCCCACCTCCCATAATGCCCGGCGGCCCAGCATCTCCATGTTTATACCTGTTGAAAAATGATTATACAGAGAGCTATTTGAGACATCCTGCCACAGACTGGTAAACACCCATTCCCACTTTGATAGGAGCTGAAATGAAATGATTGCATGTGGAGAAATAGGGCTCTCTAGTGGTGAAATTCAGAAAGCTTAAGAGTCTGACTTTGCATTTAATACTTTTTGTATTGACCATATGGCTCATTGTGATGGATGCATTTCTGTCCAAAGTACAGTGGACTAGGCTCCAGGCCCTTGTGACCCTGAAAAGTATTGGGCACATTAAGAGAGTGGATGGCAATGAATTTATTTTCTACCCACCTCTTGTCCCTGAAGGAAAGATGGTTCGAGATATCTCAATGTTTCCCATGAGCACTCGAGTGAAGGCCTCCTGCATTGCAAGAAGCATGGTTAATGATAAGGAAATAGCATTTTAAAGATTAATGAGAATTTGGGGCAAACCCTTGTTTTGAGAAAACAGCAGTTTCTAAAGTTATGCCACAATGATAAAACAGAATAATCCAAATTTAATCATGACACTCTTTCTATCTAGGAAGACAAACACAATCTGCCAATTGATATGCTACATGATTAGCCATCTGTAGGCCTTGATCATGTAAGGGGGAAGAAAAGCAAATTTAATTGAAAATACCCTCTGCATTGCTGTGGGCATTCCCCAATGAACTGTCCGCGTGATGTCGGTGGTGCCATCTCTAGTGGCGAGGAGAGAAAGATTGACTCATTTTGAATCCCAGTGACATTAAGATGAAACCAGACATGGTGTGTTACTAGAGTATATTTACGCACAGATACTGGCCTCCAGAGTCAACCAGGTACATCTCATCAACTGTCAACTTCCTGCTGGTTTCATCTGTAGGGCTGCAACACAGACATCATGTCAAAACTGTAGTATAGCCCCTTTTGAGGTGGCCGTAACCCATATCAGACTGATATGAGATGGATATGCAGGATAAAATGTAAAAATTAGGACAGGAAGAAAGGGAGGAATATTTGCTTACCCATAATGGGCCAGAGCAGCATTGGGTCCACTTGCAGAGATTGTCTCAAAGCTTTGGCCTCTGTTGTCCTTCTGTTTCCTATAACAATTGTTATATTCACTGTAGATTTCTGTTATGAACTGAGCACAATGAGTCACAACCCTTCCATCGTACAGGGGAGAGTTTTTAATTCCTCTTGAGTATTTTCAAACATCTCTATATTTGCCTAATGGGTAGATTTATTTAATTTTCTGAACATCGGAGTAATGCATAAAATTGAGATACATTATTTACTGTCAAACGTCCCAATGTGGATTGAAAATAATAGTTCTGGCAGGAGGGCTTGAGCATTGGTTTAGTGGTTTGCTCTTCTGTTTTGTTCTTGAGTTTATTCAGCATGAGTGCTGAACTCTTTGCCTTTACAGAGGAAGCGGAATCTACTCGGTGAAACGTCTCAGTTCTTCTTTCATCTTCAGCATGAATACATGTATCTGTATCTGCCCTTACCTGCGACACTCGTTGACAAAGTGTGCTGCAGTCAGCTCTGTTTCCTGTCCCTTAGGAACAGCCTTCTCCAGCCACATTAGAAGCTGCATGACCGCAACCGCATCCCTCACCTGCAGGATGCAGAGCAGAAAGGACACATAATGATTATAGTGCCAGTACTGGTCCTTTTTAGGAAATAACAAGAAAGAAGAAAGCCACTTGATTTTTGTCATTGTACAGGTTACAATGAATCAATTCTCTGCATTTAACCCATCATATTGTATAGCAGCAGTGGGCAGCTGCAGCGCCCAGGAACCAACTCCAGTTCTTCTTTCCATTCTCTTGGTCAGGGGCACAGGCAGGAGTATTAACCCTAACATGCATGTCTTTTTGATGGTAGGAGGAAACCGGAGGACCCAGAGGAAACTCATGCAGACATGGGGAGAACATGCAAACTCCACACGGAAAAGGCCTGGTACGGCCAGGGGTTCAAACCCAGGACCTTTTTGCTGTGAGGCAACAGTGCTAACCACTGGGCCACCATGCTCAACAATGATGATAATAATAATGAAGATAAAATGATCCCAGAAAAGTTGAATCAGTTCATCTGGACACAAAGTTTAAGTGAGTCCAGTCCAGATGAACTGATTCAGCTTTTCTGAGGTTTCTACACCGAGACAATAATAAAAGGAAGGAATAACCTCAAAAAGAAGATCATCTTTGTTTGACCTCTCCGAAACTTATTGATATTACCCATTACCACATTCAAAGCAGGTTGAATCCATTCATCTGGATACAACATTTATTGACAGATACGTTTCACCACCAATTAAGTAACTTTACCCTTTATCACACCTTACCTACCCATTACCACGTTAACAATGTGGTAAATTCAAACAAAAATGATGAAAACAATGATGTACATAGCAGGAAACATGAAAATAAAACATCAACAAATAAGAAGTCAAAAACAATGCATAGGCAGTCACTAGGTAATAGAAATTCTGTATAATACAATGAATGATACAGATTTAGCCATCCTAAACACCTCAGGTCGGTTGGTCCCCCAGCTGGCTCTTATTTTCAGCCTAGCCATCAGAAACCCAAAACTTAATGGAGTTGGATGGTGATTTGAAAACAATGAATCGATGCAAAATCTGAAACCAGGGTGTCCGGGTGGTGTAGCGGTCTATTCCATTGCCTACCAACACGGGGATCACCGGTTCGAATCCCAGTGTTACCTCCGGCTTGGGCGTCCCTACAGACACAATTGGCCATGTCTGCAGGTGGGAAGCCAGATGTGGGTATGTGTCCTGCTCACTGTACTAGCACCTCCTCTGGTTGGTTGGGGTGTCTGTTCAGGGGCGGAGGGGGAACTAGGGGGAACAGTGTGATCCTCCCACGCGCTACGTCCCCTTGGCGAAACTCCTCACTGTCAGGTGAAAAGAAGCGGCTGGTGCCTCCACATGTATCGGAGGAGGCATGTGGTAGTCTGCAGCCCTCCCCGGATCAGCAGAGGAGGTGGAGCAGTGACCGGGACAGTTCGGAAGAGTGGGATACTTGGCCAGATACAATTGGGGAGAAAAGGGTGGATCATAAAAAAAAAAATTAAAAACAAATCTGAAACCGGAAACCCATTATGTCAAAGACAAGCATGTGTTTGACATAGTGGGTGAACGCATCTCTGTTCAACCAAAACAACACAAATTGTATTGACATTATTGACTGTTTGTAGCATTAATCATGTTTTAAGTTTCCAAAAATGACTTAAAAGGCGACGCTGATCTCACCAGCCAGAGATCCTCTGGTAGTTGGAGGGGTGGTGAATGTATTACAGAGTTTGTTGAGCTGTGCCAAGAGTCACTAAATATTTACACGACATGCATCCACTATTCATAGTCCCGGCATTGTAAATGAAAATCAATGGAGGGACTGATAAGGTGGTGGATAACAATGCTTTCAGACAGAGATGCTGAAGGTGCTGGCGTCTGGTCAGACCAACTTTATGGCTTCATAAATCTCAGCTGAAAATGTTCCCTATATTTTGCATCTGTGGTCAGCTGTGGGTTTTGTATGTGCGTGTCCTTGTGTGTCTGCATGGTGCTAAGTGTGGGTGTGACGTACATGAGCATCCCTCAGGATTCGTTGTTCTGTCTCATCTTTCACTGCTTTGGTGATCAACACAGGAGAGTAGGCGCTGGTCAGTAGTTTATCCTACATGGAGACGAAAGAGAGAAAATTAATTATACAACTACTACTTCAACTATTAACACTACTACTGCTATCGCTGCTGCTACTATTACTACTACTAAGGGTAATAATGATAATTTATAGCAATAATGTGACCTTATTTATCCTTGTGGGAAATTCTCTTAAGGGCTGTTTATTTACAGCAGCTTACATTTAGGCCTTGCGGCTGAGGGACATTATCTCTGATTCTTTCACTAACCTGCTGCACCCATCCTCACCCATGTTTTATCCTGGGAGGAAATTACCCCATGAAGTATCTCCTGAATGGCTAAACATATTCTTATTACATTTAGAATAAAGTCCACTCTGTTCCTTTGCCCTTCATCACTGTATGTGATTTCATCCACAGAGAGAAATAAAAGGCCGTCTAATTGTAAAGCGCAGACTGATGATCAGTCTAAAACTAGTCGTCTGTTTGAGGCCAGCCAGTGGACAAACACTGGAAACTCACCACTGCATTTGTTTCTAATGCCCCCCCCCTCATGCTTTAGATACGAGGATAAACTACAAGATGAAGTTCTAATAAAGCTTATTTTCCGTTTTTGAGTATCACTTTTCAGAAATGATTGGTTTGTCTTATGTTTTCATATATAGTAACACACAGACACATTTATCGTGTGTGTGTATATATGCGTTATATTCCCATATCTATAGAAACACACACACACACACACACATGCGCGCGCGCACGCACGCACGCACGCACGCACGCACACACACACACACACACACACACACACTAGCCGATTGGGCGTACCGGACCCAGGGTCCAAAGTGTTCAAGGGGACCCCTAAGCCAGAACTTCTGTGTGAAGTCACTGTTATTAACTTTGCGTTTATTGTCACTTAGTCAAACGGCTTAGTCATTCATGTCAATAACAGCCCCAAAAGTCCTGCTGAACAACTGAAGGAAGCTGCTGACAAATGTTTCTCTTGGTTAATATGTTGTTGGCATTAATTGTCTGTATGTGTGCTGTAAATCATGTTGAGGTACAGGTGAATTTGGTTAATGTGCTTTTGGCTGCAAGTCAGTGTACCTGCCCTGCTGGGTGGGGTGGGGTTGGGGGGGCTTTTATGCATCCGTGCACAGGGGCCCATTGTCTCACAATCTGACAATGCACACACACACACACACACACACACACACACACACACACACACACACACACACACACACACACACACACACACACACACACACACACACACACACACACACACACAGCTATAGATATCAAGTCAGGTGGATTTAGTGAAACTCCCCTTGTTACCTGTGGGGTGATAAGCTCATACAGAGCATAGTTAGTGTATTCCGTGCCAATCCACACTTTTATTCCAGACTTGGCCACATACTCCTTGAGGGAGGCTCGGACACTGTCATAGGGGTTCAACTGGACACAGAGGGTCTGGTTGCAAGAGGAATTGAGGTAAACCCTCATCTCATCTGTCACTCTCTCTGTGTGTACAAAAAGCCTGAGAAAGGAAGAGGAAGAGAGAGGGAAACAGCGCCCCCCCCCCAAAAAAACACAAAACAAAAAACAGCAACACATAAATAAATAACACATTCAAGACAAGTAAAAAAAGAAAAACACATTGGCTGGGGGTGGGAATGTGGGCTGGAGTTAGAATCCAGTCCTATCAAAGATGACTGATGTACTCGTCAGCACTTAACAATACGGGCATGAAATTACTTTGGAAAGGACTCACCAGATCTCGTCCATTGTCAGCAGGGTGTAGGAGTAGAAGAAGGGATTGTATGGGATGTCATTACCACGGAGATTAAATAACCCTGAAACAAAAAGACAAACAACGTCTGCATCCAGCAGCAGACCACACATTCATTTACGCCATCTACCAAATCCCACTGAAACGAGACGCGCTCCCGGGGGACCGGATGCGTCTGCTGTACGTGACCTCCTGCGTCCTTCGCTCGTTTTAAGGGGAGATACTGGCGGGGGAATCAAAAGTCAGCACGGGTGCATGATGTAGTTGATAGGGCGCCGTGTGAGTCTAGCCTGCAAACACCACTATCTCGCTCACGCAGCGGTTTGCTTTTCAAGGACTCAGCAGTCCTTAAGACTGGGAATGGCTAATCCGACGTACAGCATTCAACCACAACTCCAATTTTCACCCTTGAGGTGATTCACTCAAATGCAACAACGTCTCCGTCAAACTCAGTTATGCAACCGGATCCTTCTCTCATCACATTATGTACTAATTAAACTAAAGCAGAACACTGAACGCTAGGTAAGGTACGAACACGGTTTTCTCCAGTGATTAGAGCTATGAATGATCGGATGGACTGCATGGATATTTACTTTCCAGGCATTTGATAAACACTGTCAACTAAGGTGTCTTGTGGGCTTAACAACAGAATTGGATTGAATACTGGCTTACAGACACATTACGAGCACCATATGGTCGATGCACGAACACATGAACAAAGTTGATATGAGTTTTGTATGAAATGCTGAGTTGTGCTTCTTACATGCAGTCTCATCCAGCGCTGACAGTAAAAGGGCTGTGGGCTGGTAGGGATTTTCCTCCATCTGATACCTTATGTCTTCCACCCTCCTCTGCCAGGTCCTTTCTAAGAACACACACACACACACACACGTATACACACATGCACATATGCATGTATATGCACACACATATCATTAGTTTTATTATCCTATTTACCTGCTCTTTGACAAAATCAAAGGTTAAAAGGCCTCTAAGCCTCCTTCTTATCTGGGGCCATTTCCATTCTCTTGAAGTCATTACTTGATATGAGAAACTAACGATAAAAGAAACACAACACATTGAATTGGTTGTTTATGACTGTGTTTGTAATAAAGTTAGTGCTCGATGTTCACTTTACGCTTATCTATTAGTTCACAGATAAGGGGCACCACAGTGGCAGACCAGCACACACACACACACACACACACACTCACGCACGCACGCACGCACACACACACACACATGCACGCACATGCACACAAGCTCACCAACGACTCGGTCTGGCAGGGCTGTGAGGTTGTCAGGGAGGATGGGAGCTCTGTCCTTCCACACTTTGTCCACCAAGTTCTCAGGGATGGACTTGAGGATGCGGTTGCCTGGTGTCAGATTGATGCTGTAGCCCCTCTGAGTTTCTTGAGGGAAGAAATTTGCAGACGATTACGCACGCCGGACTGAATCGATCACAAATCAAATATGTGCATGGCTGCCAGAGGCCGGCATCAATACTCTTCCATCTACTTGGCTGAGCCCGTAATTGAAGTGCAATTGGACTGAGAATGGTGAACAGGGGCTGGGCACGGCTTACCGATTGAGAAAAGGAAGGGATCAAAGCCGATCATTCCGCCCTCTGGTACTTCAGACAGTAGCCAGTCTGCCACGCTGCTGATAGACACTTTGGAAAATCACACATGTCAACTTGTGGTCAAGCTACAGCTGAGTTTAGAGTATGCGATCATGTCTCACTGGCACTGCTATTGAATATCAACATCATAGTATTGCTACAGAGAAAGAGGCTGTAACCACAGTGCTCCCAGCTTCGCTTTAACATAGCACATCTACTATACAGTTCAATATACAGCACAGTTGTCAATGCAAAAACTAATTCAAAGTCAAAGTGGGTGTTGCTTTATGCACAATATCTTATATGTGTGTTGCTTTATGCACAATATCTTATATGTGCACAATTGTGTTCTGCAATTCAAAATACACCTCAAAATAGTCTCAATTTGCCTCAGAAAAGGTTAACACCATCATAACATTTTTTTTTTTACAGGATAAATTTAGGCAAGGTCATGACACTGTTACTATCTGATATCTGCCCATGTGTATCACATCGTCTTTACGAATAACAATGTTAACATCCCACCATCTTTTTCCAACATCCAATTGCAGTCCATTTGTCGCTCAGCTTGAACCCAGTAGCGGCTGTCTGTCCACAGCACGGCCTTGTTCGGCGTAACTACAGCCGTGCCTGCAGAGGAGGGATAACAGCTGCGTCATGAAAGGGACGATGGTGATGGCAGCAAATTTCAAATCTCTCTGAATGTCAGAGTTTACTTATGGCAAAAGTGTGACAAGCCGTCAAATGTTTGAAACATGTATGGGTGCGTGGAACAAACAAGGTTAAGAGAATAAATACTGAGGAAGCAGACATGTGTAAAACATGAGCTTCTCACTTTGTATAACATTATCATTCTGCAACTGTATCCTAAGGCGAGAAGGACGGTCTAAAATTGATGGGTGAAATCCAAAGCTTGAATCCAAAGCTAAAATGTCAGACTCTCAGCAGGACTGGAAAATAACGAACATGGTTTTTCTATGACAGGGGGAAGAAATTGCTCTCTTTTCTCCACAGGGTTTATCGTAGCTGTGGTGCCTTTGTAGTAATGCTTTGGCAGGTTGAGTAGAAGCTGTCCTACAGATTCTCCATCGAATAAAAGTCCTTTGGGGAGTGAGCTGTCTTGATAAGCCTTTCATCTGGGTTATAGTGTAGTACAGCAGGAACTGGGATCATCCCTTTTTTCACCATATACATTTCACCTGGGCAACAGTACTGCCCAGATGAAAAGGAATGGTTTGTGGCACGTGTTGATCCACCAGACATCAGTCACTCATCAATCACCCTTTTTCTAAGGGGGGACTGATGAATGAGAGCACAATATGAGTCAGTGACAGTGAGCTCGGAGCAGGACAGAGGAGCGGTATGGACAATGAAGAAGTGGGAGAAGGAGCAGAGGAGCTGTATGACAGTTGAGTAATGAGGAGGAGGAAGGGATGAGTGGAAGGGGCAGGAGGCGGGATGCAGAAAGAAAATGAACAGTACCTGCGGAGCCCGTGAAGCCGGACATGAAAGCCATTCTTGCGTCACGCGGTGCAATGTACTCGCTCTGTCAGAGACAAAGATGGATTCAGCACTGCGCACACACTCACACACACATACAAGCACATAAACACACGCATGGACGCATGCAAACAGACACATACACACTCAAATATAAGCGAGCACACGCAAAAAAATGCAAGATCAAAACCAAGATGAATTACTTATGGACAGAGGAGCAGACATACCAGGTGAGCGTCAGTGCCAGGGATGATGTAGGCATTGATTTCCAAGGAAACTATTGCTTCTCTGAGGGCCTTCAGCCTTTGTGCGGTATTGACCACTGTGCTGGGGAGGTACTGCAACACACACACACACACACACACACACACACACACACACACACACACACACACACACACACACACACACATTGGAAAGAGTCCTGAGATTTAATCAAGTCCCTGAGATCTGCTGAATCATCCCTTTGTGTTTCTGCCGCTGTAATCATTAACTGTAAGACAAGGTTTCATGGTTTTGAAAACAACAGCGTGTTTCCATTGGCAAACTACGCGGGACTTCTGGCTAAGAATTTGTTGCATTCGCCTTTACAATAAAGCACCACTGGAAAGGTGTGCTGTAGAGCCGCCTTTTGGTTTTGAGACAATAGTATCATGCAAATGATGTTAGTAAAGAGTTATTCATCATTTTGTTCACGCCATCCTACCGGTGGGACCGCAGAGCAGTTCCTCTCAGCTTGCCCCTCTCTGATAGCAGCCCAGCTGTTTCCTGTAATCAGAAAAGCACAGGAACGAGAGTTTAGGAAGTGACCAAAGAAATTGGCTGGGCTGAGCTGTGTCAACACATTCTGAGATCAGAGTTACTGTAAATGCCTTTCTAATTCTGTGATTTGTCTAGTAATATCTCTGTTGAGACTGTGAGCCAGCAATGGATTTTTTTCCCTTAAAAAAAATATAAATAATCAATGGACGTGAAGCTCCAGCCATCTGCAGATAAATGTCAGTGCTCACTCAAAATGAAGGACAATAAACACGCTTTGTCAGCAGAGACCTATTGAAGGAGCCATGTAAAAAAACCCCAAAAAAACAACAACACAATCTCAAAGATAATGTCAACCATATCACTCGCATCCAGTCCCATAAAGGCAGCACAATCAATGAAGTTACAGTAATTCAGTCATATTTATGTTAATGCATGCCCCCTCCAAAATAAAAATAGGTATTGAAATTGTGTATAGCTGCCTTTCATTCAATCAGACTCCCTCACCTCCAAAATTTATACAAATCACTACAAATAAAAACAGGGATTGACAGGAAACACATATGGCAATTTCTTATGCTCCCATTGCAGACATGAGTTACATTTATCAAGCAACATACATACAAATTAAATTAGAGAGAACATGTCATGTGTTCTGTTTTGTAGTTTTTTTTCAATTTGATTTAATTTTTTTTATTCCAAGCACTGATTGCAGCATTTTCTCGAATGTTCCACCCGTACAAATCATAATAAACACCAGTGGTACATAAGAGTCCTTATTCGGAGAGCCGACAGCTAAGACTTACTAGCACTGACAGATTATTACATACACAGCATAAAAAAATGAACTTTTACAATACCTGCTACAGCTGCTAGACACAGAGCCAAGTGCCAGACACAAGAAGGCATCTTGGCACTACCAGCCTGCCACAAGTGAATCCAAACACAGACTGGCAAAGAGGCAGGTGCTCCAATGTGTATGCAGTATATGTGAGGCTTTATATGTGGGTGTCTGTTAGTGAGTGAGTGAGTGAGTGAGTGTGTGTGTATGTGTGTGTGATGGTGTCTTCCTTCTTTTCTCTCTCTCTATCTCTCTCTCCTCTCTCATGCTCACTCTCTCTCTCTCTCTGTCTCTCTCTCTCTCTCTCTCTCTCTCTCTCTCTCTCTCTCTCTCTCTCGCTCGCTCGCTCGCTCTCTCTCTTGTCCCATCCCTCCCCCTCTCGCTCTCTGCCACCACTCACTATCTCCACTCACAGTGTCCCACTGATAAGAATCATGTGCAGTAGCTTTAGGGGAGGCTCTGAGAACAATCTTTCAGCTCCTTGCCATAAATAACAATCTGAAGAGTTTTTCCAACACTCCGTGCACATCAATTTTTTCCCCTTTCCTGGTCACCTTTATGGCTTTTGCTGGAATCTATGATGAGGATACAGGACTTCCGCTGCCCCGCTACAGCACATTGTCCTACAGTCATCCCGGATTCAGGCTTCAGTTTTAATACAAGCTCATCTCACTGGTTTTATTACCAGTAAATATCCTATATATATGATGCGTTTTGCCAAGATTCTAGGCATGAAGCCAGAACATGCTTTGAAAACATATGGACTGGGCAGTGTGTGTATGGTAGCGGTGTGCTCCAGGTGTTTGTTTTTTTTGTGTGACTACTAATCTGTGCAGATGTGCATGTGTATGTACACTGTTTTGTGTTCATGAATGCGTTTAAATTAAGTGCGATAACTAATGTATCAATGTTTGTAAGTCTATGGTGTTTGTCTTCTGCATAAGAATTCTGATCAACAGCATCTACCAGTTTCTGCATATATGTATAGACATATGACTACCTATATGCACAGAGGGTCATAACAGTAGCTAGGTCATTAGCACTGTCAGTGCACAGCAAGAGGCATTAATGGACTGGATTCAATCCCAGCCCCTCACTGTGGGGTTTTGGCGTGCTTCCATGTTTGGACTCCCACAGTCCAAGCACATGCATGTCAGATGCATTCCATCATCTGCAAGCATTCAAATCAAGCCCCAGACCCAATCCAACCACTACCCTTCGGTGGCCTGTCTGTGAACGTTCTCATTCATCCAGGTCATGGTTATTGCACTTGATTCAACTCCTTTGGATGACCTTTGGTGGCCCTAAAACATTGCTATACAAAGTAAAAGACAATAAAAAGTTGATGGAGTTGTACAAATTCAGATATATTTGGCAACCTCATTTAATCCTCTGGAGTTAATTTTTCATTGAAGATGTTTGCTCACTGTATTTTCACACCCTTGCATCTATGCCGACACTGTGCTCAGCCAGTGAGGAGGAGGACAAGGAAGTTAAGGAGGAGGGACAGAGAAGAATGGTGTGACTTAACAGAGCAGAAATACTGTCTGTTTGCCTTCCACCGTATGAAAAAGATTGGATTCTGTATAACCTTCAGATCGCCGGGCCAATTACTGCATAGCAACAGCAACAACTCCGCAGAGAATGAGGAGGGATCTGCTTTTGTTGGTCTGTGTCTGGTGAGTCTGAGATGTGCATGAAGGGCAACATTTCATTTTGCATACGCAGTTTTCAAAAAACATTTAGAAAGGTCAAATTCAAAAGGAATGACTGCAATGACTGTTAAACTGTTTGCTGGACTGTTAAATTTATGTAGACATGTCTTAAAGTCTTGATGCATCATGATGCATGTTAATTAAGTAAAAAAAGAGGGGTTAAGAAAGGGCAGTTGAGGCCATATAGGCCCACTTTTGTCATTATATGGGGCACCACTCCTGAACATAGAAGAATAAAAGTTCAACCACAATTCATGTGATCAGAGGTCCCTTGATTCAATGAATGCAAAATGCTGCAACATATCAGCACATAATTGACAGTGCTTGATTAGATGTGCCAAAAGATTTTTTTCTCCCTTATTGTGCAGCATGAAAACACAGTTGGTTGGACACTGATGAGGTCATGTGGACAAACGAAGAGGACAGGGGATATATGAGGGTATATGCAATGTCCATATGTGATGGCAAAACCTTTTTTTCTTCTGCACTGTTTATACTTGTGTTTCATTGGGAGTGACGAGGAAGGACAGGATTAGGAACAATTATATTAGAGGGACAGCTAAAACCCAGCCACTGAGGATGCACAAGCCAGTGCATTCTTAGTGCCAGTCCCAAGCCCGGATAAATAGGGAGGGTTGCGTCAGGAAGGGCACCCGGTGTAAAATCTTTACCAAATCAAATATGCGGATCATAAATAAGATTTCCATACCAAATCGGTCAAGGCTCAGGTTACCAATGACCGCCACTAGTACTGTTAACCAGCATGGTGCCAGTGGAAACTATGCTACTGTTGGGCGAAGGAGAAGTAGAGGGGGAAGGCAAGTCCAGAGGCAGTGAAAGAGGAGGAAGGGTAGGAGGAGAGAGTTGGAACTTTGAATGTTGGCACTATGACTGGTAAAGGGAGAGAGCTGGCTGATATGATGGAAAGAAGAAAGGTAGGAATACTGTGTGTGCAAGAGACCAGGTGGAGGGGGAGTAAGGCCAGGAGTATCAGAGGTGGGTTCAAACTCTTCTACCATGGTGCGAATGGGAGGAGAAATGGGGTAGGGGTAATTCTGAAGGAAGAGTATGTCAAGAGTGTGCTGGAGGTGAAGAGAGTGTCTGACAGAGTGATGAGTATGAAGCTGGAAATCGAAGGTGTATTGCTGAATGTTATCAGTGCATATGCCCCGCAAGTTGGGTGTGAGATGGAAGAGAAAGAAGAATTCTGGAGTGAGTTGGATGACGTGGTGGAGAGGGTATCCAAGGAGGAGAGAGTGGTGATTGGAGCGGATTTCAATGGACATGTTGGTGAAGGGAACAGAGGTGATGGGTAGGTATGGTGTCAAGGGGAGAAATGTGGAAGGATAGATGGTGGTGGATTTTGTAAAAAGGAGGGAAACGGCTGTGGTGAATACATATTTCAAGAAGAGGGAGGAACACAGGGTGACGTACAAGAGTGGAGGAAAGTGCACACAGGTGGACTATATCTTATGTAGAAGGTGTGATCTGAAAGGGATTGGAGACTGCAAGGTGGTGACAGGGGAGAATGTAGCTAGGCAGCATCGGATGGTGGTCTGTAGGATGACTTTGGAGACCAAGAAGAGGAAGCGAGTGACGGCAGAGCCGAAGATCAAATGGTGGAAGTTGAAGAAGGAAGACTGTTGTGTGGAGTTCTGGCAGGAGTTAAGACAGGCACTGGATGGTAGTGAAGAGTTGCTGGATGGCTGGGCAACCACTGCAGAAATAGTGAGGGAGACAGCTAGGAAGGTACTTGGGATGTCATCAGGGCAGAGGAAGGAAGACAAGGAGACTTGGTGGTGGAATGAGGAAGTACAGCAAATTATAGAGGAAGATTTTGGCAAAGAAGTGGGATAGTCAGAGAGATGAAGAAAGTATACAGGAGTACAAGGAGATGCAGCATAAAGTGAAGAGAGAGGTGGCAAAGGAAAAGGAAAAGGCATATGGTGAGTTTTATGACAAGTTAGACACTAGGGAAGGTGGAAAGGACTTGTACCGACTGGCTAGATAGAGGGACCGAGCTGTGAAGGATGTACAGCAGGTAAGGGCGATCAAGGATAGAGATGGAAATGTGCTGACAAGCGAGGAGAGTGTGCTGAGAAGGTGGGAGGAGTACTTTGAGGGGTTAATGAATGAAGAAAATGAGAGCAAGAGAAGGTTGGATGATGTAGGGACTAGGGATAGTGAATCAGGAATTTCAGTGGATTGGCAAAGAGGAAGTGAGGGCAGCTACGAAGAGGATGAAGAGTGGAAAGGCAGTTGGTCCTGATGACATACCTGTGGAGGTATGGAGATATTTAGGAGAGATGGCAGTGGGTTTTTTAACTAGCTTGTTTAACAAAATCTTGGAAAGTGAGGGGATGCCTGAGGAGTGGAGAAGAAGCATACTGGTCCCGATTTTCAAGAACAAGGGCAATGTGCAGAACTGTAGCAACTACAGAGGTATAAAGTTGATCAGCCACAGCATGTGTCAAGTGTCCTGGCTCATAGTCAATTATGTGAATATAAGTTGTGGTTATTATTGTAATGTGACTCTTAAGAGTGGGTTTCATATGTTGCGGGGGGTCTATCTGTGCTTATGGACTGTATGTGGATTCGCTGTGAGAGACTTTCTTGTAACTGAGAGTGAACACTGGACCGGGATAGGTTGCTTCCCTTTATAAAAGGAGCAGTATGATGAACGAGGGGGAGGAGCATACCGGCGGGGGGCTGTAATGCGGAAGCCGGACGGACGACAGTGGTGGGACCGGCACCGAGAGAGCGCCGGTCAGGTACGTTGGTGCTGCATTCCCATCTACTTAATGTTGTAATCGCTGCTCTAAAAGCGGCCGATTGTCGTCCTGATTGCTGTGTGTTGACCGTAGCCTACTGCCGAGGAGACCGGTGTTCCTCAGACGTGCGCTACATCCGGGAAGTGGAACGAGGAGACGAGCGACGGGTGACCTTTCTGTGAACAACGCTCTCAAATCGTCCAGATGAAGGGAAGTTGTATTTCCATTCTGTTGGTGTTGTCCCATTGCTAGTTTTCATCCTCAGCTCGGTGAGGCCGTGAAACTGGGCCCTGTTGTTGTGCTTCCTCTGTAGCTGGGGGCGGAGACTCGAGCGACTACACTCACACTGAAGTGGCGACTGGGTGCGTTCGGCCTGATCGAGACGGCACCATTCCTTTTACGCCCTGGAACGTGACGTCCCCAGTCTAGATTGGGTGACTGTGGACTCTGTGGCTGCTATTAGTCTTCTGGACAGTGGGTTGACTCTCCTCCTTTTTGTTGTGGCCAGTACATTGGACTGATTACCCCCCCCCCACCCCTTGTGGTGTGGAGTAGATGCACTGCTGTATAAGTGGGATGAATTTGCGGTTTCCAGATTGATGTGTTTTAACTTAAGATGTGCCCTGTGTTATTTGTGCCTTGTGTGAATAAACTCTTTGTAATAATTTATTAGTGTTCTTGCGTGTTGCACGTGTATTGGGTGGATCTGGTTATTGTGGTGTGGGAAGTAGCCCTCGGTCGCGACATTATTTTGGCGTTGTCGGCAGGATCTACCTTAACACAGACAACATGGAAGGTGAGGCACCACGGGGTGATGCGGGCGCTAGAGAAGCCCATAATGTACTTATGATGCCGTGGTTTTTGGGTGGGCCTTGGGTGCCTAAATTTGGAGACAAAGACAAACAAACAGGCTTAACAGATTGGCGAAACCAAATGGAAACATTCATCCATGCCCAAAATCTCAACCAAGCCCAACAAGTAGATTTTGTGCTGAGTGCTCTTGAAGGAGAAGCCAGGAGGGAGATCTTATTGTTCACTGCTGGAGACCGCGACAGCCCATCAAAGATATTTAAGGCCTTAGATGGTGTTTATGGGGAACAAGTCTCTGTGGCTCAGCTGCGGGCCCGTTTTTTCACCTGTAGGCAACAGGCTGGGGAGGAGGTGGGGGCATTTATCTTGCGACTTCGTGAGTGTCTTTCCAGGTGGTGTAGTAAGGAGCAAGGTGATTACGACGACGAGATGTTGCAGTTCCAGTTGGTGGCAGGGCTTCGTCCAGGGCCCCTGCAGACTGAGCTCCAGAAGTTATTGCGAAGGAGTGCCACCATGACGTTTGCAGAGGTTTGCAAGGAGGCCGAGGCTGTGGAACAAGAGCAGTGTCACCCAGCCGAGGAGGCCAGCTCAAGACGGACTTATGTGCATCCCCCAGCGCCCCCACCAGCCAAAACCACAGAGGAATGGCAACAGATCCGAGAGACTCTGAAGGCGGAGGTACTGTCTGAGGTGAAGGAACAGATGTCTACACTCAAGGAGAGCATCCTAGGGGAAATCCGGCAACAGTTTCAGGAACACCAGCCTTCCCAATTGCAGATGGAGCCGTGCGGTGCAAGGAATCGTGGCCAGTGGGAGGCCAGGGACCTGCCATCCCAACGACGGCGACAGCGCGCACCGAGATGGGATGACCAGGGGCGACCCATATGCCTGTGTTGCAACCGTCTGGGACACATGCAATGAGAGTGCTCACAACGGCAGGCCCCACCCCAGGATTTTTGACCCCTCGGCCACTGTCGGGCAGGTGGCCGAGGAGGGAACCCAGACAGAAGCCCCCCTTAAACCTGCATTGATTGGACCGTGCCCCAAAGTTGAAGTCACGGTGCAAGGGAAAAACATCCCCTGCATCCTCGACACAGGCTCACAGGTGACCTTATTTAGCCAGTTTTTGTATCGCCACTATGTGCAGAAAGAGCCAGTCCATGAAGCCGGGGAGATACCCTGGCTGACCTTAAAAGCTGCCAATGGGTTGAGCCTACCCTACATTGGTTATGCCATTTTGGGCTTTCAGATAGGGGGAGTCATGGTGCCTGCAAAGGGGGTCATTGTAGTGGAGGATGGCTGTCTCCAGTCAGATTATGACATCCTCGGCATGAACGTGATCAACCATTGCTGGGAGGCCCTCTTCCAGGATGGCCACCCTGGTCTGGTGGCATTCAAATCCACCATCCCACAACGAGCCGGCCTGGCATGGGAGAAGGCCTTCCAGGTGTGCAAGTGGTCAGTCCTATAATGGAGTTCCAGAGGACTGCCCGGCTGTACCCACCAGAGTCCATCCTGCTACCCCCCCAGACAGAGATGATGTTGTGGGCACCCGTACCACAAGCCGCTGGCCACCCTAACTACTGTGTGGTGGTGGAAGACCTGGGGAGCGAGACAAGAGAGTGGAGGGTAGGTCGGGCTGTAGTGCAGATGAAAGCAGGTAAGCTGCCTCTCCGTGTTTGCAACCCACACCCCTATCCTGTGGAATTGCCCTCCCGCAAGCCACTGGCCCAAGTTACAAAGATAAATCCCTCCGATGTCCAGGACCAGAAGCATCTGGTATTGCGGCCTATAAGTGGCTCCGAAGTTGAGGTTGACGTACGTCCAGTGGGCACTGAGAGTGATTGCGGCCACCCTGCTGTTTCCCTCCAGGGAGAGGGACTGACCACGGACCAGCAAGAACAACTGACCAAGCTGCTCCAGAGATGGACCTGCGTCTTTGCCACCCATGAGGAGGACTATGGACAGACCAGCGTGGTGATGCATCAGATCCCGACAGGTGACGCTCACCCAATACGGGAACGCTACAGGCCAATCCCCCCTAACCTGTATGCAGAACTGCGCATCCTGCTTCAGGGGATGTTGGCAAGCGGAGTTGTCATTGCGAGTTCCAGCCCCTGGGCTGCCCCCCGTGGTTCTGGTGAAGAAGAAAGATGGTGCTTGGCAGTTTTGTGTTGATTACAGAAAACTTAATGCTGTAACTCACAAAGACGCGTTTCCCCTCCCTCGTATTGGGGAATCGCTCA
Organism: Lampris incognitus; assembly: GCF_029633865.1. NCBI lineage: Eukaryota > Metazoa > Chordata > Actinopteri > Lampriformes > Lampridae > Lampris > Lampris incognitus. Next base: position 31,556,838 of record NC_079211.1, read on the forward strand.
CTGGATTAACGAGAGCCATGTGGTATTCGACCCTTGACCTGGCCAGTGGCTATTGGCAGGTTGAGGTCGACCCACTGGATAAAGAGAAGCCTGCCTTTGTAACACCTATGGGCCTTTACCAGTGGGAGCGGATGCCATTCAGACTTTGTAATGCATCTGCTACCTTCCAGCGCCTTATGCAGAGGTGTCTGGGGGGGCAGGTCCCTGACTTTCTTTTAATCCATTTAGACGATGTAATTATCTACTCCCCTGATTTCAATAGCCACCTGGCTCACCTTGAACAAGTGTTTGAACGGCTCCACCACCATGGCCTTAAATTGCAGCCCCAGAAGTGCTGGCTCTTTCGACGGCAGGTGACGTATCTTGGCCATGTCGTGAGTCAGGAGGGAGTGGCAGTGGATCCAGAGAAGACATCAGCATTGCGGGAGTGGCCTGTCCCCACCACCGTAAGAGACACACGCGCTTTCTTAGGCTTTGCAGGATATTATAGGCGCTTCATCCCAGGGTTCTCCAAGATTGCGCTGCCACTGAACAACATGCTCCAGGGGACCGGGGGCAAGAAGATGGCAGCCATCACCTGGACACCAGCCTGCCAAGCTGCTTTTGAAAGACTCAAAGGGGCTCTGTTGTTGCCTCCTGTATTTAACTCTGACTCTACATTCAGGTATCCGCCAGGTGCTCCTCATCACCTAATCAACCGGTCAACGAATCCAATCTTCATCAGCTGTGCAGTCTCCCATTTAAACCCCCACATGTGTTCAGTTCAGGGCCAGCTAGTTTAGTTTGTGTGTTATAGCTACTTTGTAATGTCTGGCCCGTTTTTGGTTAAGTTTGCATTTTGACTATTTTGAGTTATGTTCAGTTGTTTAGCTCTTTTGGGTAAGGGGATCAAGGTAAGATGCCCATGGGCAAACACCTCATCACGTAGCTTATCTTTGTTAGACACTAGGTTAGCGGCGGTTGCCACTTTTTGTCTTTAGGTTTGGTGCTTTTTAGCACTGTCAAGGGTGGGTTACTTTTGTTAATAGTTTGTTTTGGCAACCGTTCGGTTCCTTTGTCCTGTCATTGTGTTAATAAATATTGATATTTTATTATATTTAAACGTTTATGTCCCACTGTGTTGCCCCCTCACCTCAGTACACTAATTGTTGCACCCTCTCCAGACCGAGGGCCATAATAGGCTCTCCTCCAGGCACCAGTCCTAGCGTATGCCGATTTCAAAGCCCCTTTTCGCCTCTACACGGATGCTAGCTTCCAAGGCTTGGGTGCAGTGTTGGCACAGGTACAGAGGGAAAGGAGCGGGTGATTGCCTATGCAAGCCGCAGCCTCCATCCGGCAGAAAGGAATGACCGGAACTATAGTTCTTTCAAGCTGGAGCTGCTGGCATTAAAATGGGTGGTCACAGAGAAATTCAAAGACTACCTATGGGGGGCGTCCTTCAAGGTATTCACCAATAACCGCCCACTAACCCATCTTCAGACGGCGAATCTGGGGGCAACCGAGCAGCGTTGGGTTGCCCAGTTGGCTAATTTCAATTTTGAAATCTGCTATAGGCCGGGGTCCTCCAACCAAAATGCTGATGCCTTGTCTCGGATATCCGTAGAGGTGGCTAGCAACCTGGTGGGAGCAGGTGGCCTACCACAACCCTCAGGCACAGATGGCTCCAGGGTTCCCTCAGAGGGACACGATCCTCAGGCTGATTGGTTGACCCTTCAGGAAGGCGACGCAGACCTGGGATTGATACATCAGTGGAAGGCAAGCGGCAGCAACAGGTGGACCCGCAGTCCCTTTCAGCAGGTGGGCGGAAGCTACTGCGGGAGCGCCTACAACTGCGTGAGGGCATCCTTGTCCGGGCAAGCCGGAACCCCATAACTGGACAACTCTGGATGCCACCTGTGGTGCCAGCAAGAGAACAGCAGAAGGTGTGGGTGTCCTACCACCGGGCCTTTGGCCATGCACGGGGCCAGAGAATGGTGCAGGCTCTCAGAGGACGGGTCTGGGATGGCATGGCTGCAGACTCTGGGAAATGGTCAGCCGAGTGCCAGCACTGCGTGCTGGGACGTGCAGGACAGGAGGTTGGGGCCCCCCTACAACCGGTGGTGAGTCAATACCCTTTTGAAATGTTGACTTTGGACTATCTGTCATTGGGGTAGGGCAATGATGCATATCCATATGTACTGGTAGTAACAGACCTGTTTTCGAGATACGCAGTGGCCATCCCCACAAGGGACCAGACAGCCCAGACCACCGTGAAGGCACTTTGGCGGCATGTCATCCAACTGTTTGGCTGCCCTGAACACATCCTGACAGATCGGGGTGGGGGTGCGTTTGAATCTGAGCTCATGAAAGAACTCTGCCAAGTGTATGGATGCACCAAGAGCCGCATGACCCCCATACCACCCACCGGGCAACGGGGCCTGTGAACGGTTTAGTTAGACCCTCCTGGGGCTGTTGAATACCTTTTAGACCAGGAGGGCCAAGCGCATTGGGTTGACCAGCTGCCATATTTGTTGCAGGCATACAACAACACAGCTCGACAGGCCTCGCCCCCTTCTATGTCCTCTATGGGAGGCATGCCAGGTTGACATGGCCCTGGGTATCTCCCCACCTCAATGACAGGGCCCTGTGGGGGATTGGGTGACTCATCACCAGAAGCAGCTAGTGGCAGCCTACCGACAGGTACAAGGACATACCAGATGAGCAGCAGGAGTGGGATCAGCGTCGCTACAACCGGAGGGCCAAGGCCCTTCCCCTGTCCCCTCGGGAAAGGGTGCTCTGCAAGAACTTTAGGCGGAGGGCCAGGGGGAAGTTGGGGCCTTACTGGGTGCCAAAGCCTTTCGTGGTGGTCTCCCAGAGCAGCCTGTTTATGTGATTCGCCCTGAAGGCAAGGACGGGCCCACATGTACAATCCACCGCAACAATTTGCATCCATGTCCAGGGGTCTGGACCATGAGCTGGGAAAAGGAAGACCAGGGGAGGAAGACTCGACAGGGGGAGGTGGGGTTTTGGCCTGTCAATCTCCAATGTAGCCCAAGGCACCCAAAATCTCCAAGACCAGGTGGACCTGAAACTGACCTAGTGGGGCGGGGAGGAGAAGAGTCTTTAGCAGAATCCGCAGATGAGGCAGAAGTTGAGGGTTTTGTACTGGGACCCAGGCGCTCAAAGAGTAACCTTCGGGGTGCTTTCTGTAAGGTTTGGGCACTAGTATGAGGGTCGGGACGACCATTGTTAAAGGGGGGAGGGAAATGTCAAGTGTCCTGGCTCATAGTCAATTATGTGAATATAAGTTATTATTGTAATGTGACTCTTAAGAGTAGGTTTTATATGTTGCGGGGTCTATCTGTGCTTATGGACTGTATGTGGATTCGCTGTGAGAGACTTTCTTGTAACTGAGAGTGAACACTGGACCGGGATAGGTTGCTTCCCTTCATAAAAGGAGCAGTATGATGAACGAGGGGGAGGAGCATACCGGCGGGGAGCTGTGATGCGGAAGCCGGACGGCCGACAGTGGTGGGTATTGTATTTAGAAATCACGTCAGGACACAGCGCTGTCGCTCGACACAACCTCTCCGTGGCATTCTTTATTTAGACTGACACAGCATCAAAGGCAGACCCGATCAAACAACCCAGAGCCCGCAGGCATCACCAATCGATCCCAGCACAATAGAACAGCACCAAATCAAATGCAGCACTGTCGATGTGTGCATACATAACATTCCCCCCCCCCCCGGCAGGATTTCAAACACGAAAGGTTGACACCAAGTCCTCTAGGTGGCCAGGGCGTAAACGTGTGCGAACAGGTCGCGGGGCGGCCTGAGGCTGGGCAGGCCGAGGTGGGGAGGGAGATGGCAGGGGGAGCTGAGGCCCAGAAATGTCTGGGGCCCGTGTAGGAGCTGCATGAAGCCCCGGGGCGTCTCGCCATGCTGAGGGAATGGCTATGGTTGTGTCACCAGCTGTGTGTGGCGGAGCTGACACCTTCCGTAGACGACTGGAGTGCCACCGAGTGCCATCGCTGAGGAGGTAAGTGGCTGGGCCCAGCTGACGGGTCACTTGGAGAGGAGAGGACCAGTATGAAGCCATTTTATTGTCCCTGTGGGGCCTGCGGACCCTGACCCAGTCTGACACATTGATGTCTGGCACCCTGGTTCGTTTTGACTGGTCAAACCGTTGCTTCATCCGCGTCTGCTGACGAGTGACTGAGGCTCTGACCCCAGAGGGAGGTGCCTGAGGTGTGGAGGGGCGGAGCCTGTCAAGGGGCATGCACAGTTCCCGGCCTAGCATGAGAGAGGCTGGGGAGACGCCTGTGGTCGAGTGCTGTGTGGCCCGATAGTGTAGCAGAGTGTGACGGATGGCCTGCGTGAAAGAGCACCCTTGGGCCATGTGTGCTCTGAGGCCGTTCTTCAGTGACTGGTGAAAACGTTCAACGCCGCCATTGGCCTGGGGGTGGTAGTACGCAGTGCGTATATGACGGATGCCCTTGCTTTCGAGATAAGCAGTGAACTCAGCAGAGACCAGCTGAGGGCCGTTGTCAGTGGTGATGGCCTTTGGGAGGCCCCAGCGAGAGAAAAGAGAGTCCAGGAAGTCGATGATGATCTGTGAGGTCACAGTGCCGGAAGTGGTGAGTTCAGGCCATTTTGAGTGTAGATCGTAGGCGACCACCATGAAGCGTTGGTGGTGGGGAACTCCATGGATCTCACCACAAATGTCCAACTGCAGGTGTTCCCAGGGCTGAGAGGGCCAGGCGAGAGGTTGCAGGGGTGGGGGAGCCTGGTGGCCAGTCTTGCCACTCACAAGGCAGGCAGAACAGTCCTTCACCAGAGCCTCAATATCTCTGTCTATCCCCGGCCACCACACCAGGTCTCGGCAGCGCTGTTTCAGTTTCACAATGCCCAGGTGGCCTTCATGCGCCGTATTCAAAACACGTGCACGGAGAGCAGCTGGGACCACTGTGCAAAACCCACGTGCCACGCAGGTGTCGTTCCAGCAGGAGAGCTCCTGTCTGACTCGGGCGAACGCAGCCAGCTCCTCTGGGACCTTGTGAGGCCAGCCGTTCTGGATGTAGGTGCGGAGCTGGGAGAGGACAGGGTCCTGTTCGGAGGCTTCCCTCAGCTCCTGCAGAGAGACAGTGGCCTGGAGGGGTGTGTGTAGCATTTGGACAATGTCCTTTTCCACACAGTCAGTGTCCGTCTGTGGAGCTGGGGTGGAGACAGCGAGAGAGCAGGTCGGCGACAACATTGTCTCTGCCTGGGGTGAACTGCAGGCTGAAGTTGTACTGGCGGAGGCGGTCAGACCAGCGGTGCAGCCTCAGGGGTTTGTGGCCTGTCCCAGATGTGGACAGCAGCGCTGTCAGGGCCTGGTGATCTGTCCTGAGGGTGAAGGAGCGGCCATAGAGGTAGAGGTGCCACCTTTCACAAGCCCAGATACAGGCTAATGCCTCACGCTCACCCACGGAGTACCGCTGCTCGGTCAGGTTGAGGGCACGGGAGGCGAAGGCAATGGGCTTCTCCACACCGTTCTGGGTTTGAGACAGCACGGCCCCTATCGCTGTGGCTGATGCGTCACAGGTCACAAAGGTGGAGCTGGAGATGTTGAAGTGAGCCAACACTGGTGGTGAAGTCAGTTGAGTCTTGAGATCACGCACAGCGTCACTGCATGCCTTTGACCACACCCATGGCTCGTCCTTACGCAGCAGCTGGCGCAGGGGAGCTGTGGTCGCAGAGTACTGGGGAAGAAACCTCAGGTAGTAACTTGTCATACCCAGGAAGGAGGCGACCTGGGCGGCCGAGCTGGGCTCAGGGATGGCCTGAATGGTGTCCACGTTGGATTGTAGTGGAGTTACACCGCTCGCTGACAGCCGGAACCCCACGAAGTCGATGGCTGGCACAGAGAGGACACATTTCTCAGCATTGAGAGTTAGCTTGTGCTTGGACAGGGCTGCGAAGACCATGTTAAGGCGCTTGTCGTGGATTTCACTGGTGGGCCCGTGTACCACTATATCGTCCAGATAAATGGCCACGCCCAGTATGCCAGCCAGCACGGAGACCATGATTTTCTGGAAGCAGCTAGGGGCGGAGCTGAGACCGGAAGGCATACTGGTGTAGCGAAACACTCCTGCATGTGTCACAAAGGCTGTGAGGTTTCGGCTGCTGGGGTGGAGGGGCACCTGTAAGTACCCCTGTCTGAGGTCGAGCTTGGAGAACACCTCAGAGCCATAGAACTGAGCAGTGAGTTCTTCTGAGGTGGGCAGTGGATACTTATCAGGGACCACTGCCTTATTTACTGCACGTAGATCGACGCAGACACGCAGGCCCCCCGACTTCTTCTTAGCCACCACGAGGTTTGAGACCCAAGGTGACGCGTCCACCGGTTCAATGATGCCAGCTTCCAGCAGTTGTTGCAGCTCGGCGGAGACCCCATCACGGAGAGCCAACGGGATGCGGCGCAGTGGTTGGATGACAGATTTCACAGCAGGGTTGAGGAGAGGTTGATGGGTGAAGGCGGAGAGGCAGCCCAGCCCCATAAACAGCGATGGCCACTTCTGCTGCCAAGGTGTGGCGACAGTCAGGATTGCTGCCCCCCTTGTGTCTAAGAGGGAGAACCCCAGAGCGGAGAACAGGTCCAGGCCCATCAGGTTGGCCCCACGGCGTGCCACATGAAAAACTGCATTAGGCACCAGCTTGGTTCCATAGCGGACAGTCAGTTGGAGAGAGCCAACCAGATCGATTTTGGAGTCACCATACCCACAGAGGACAGCTGAGGGTGCGGACAGTGGCAGTGAACCGAAAAATTGACTGTAGGTATCAACATTCAGGAGCGACACACTTGCACCGGTGTCCAACAGCAGGGGAATGCACACATCATTTTTGTTGACTGTGCGTGATTTGAATGACACTGGCGCAGAGCTCACCTTGTGAATGACGGCGGTTGAAGACTGGGGGATGTGGCCCTCTGACCCAGCCGGGGAAGATCGACAGACGTTGGCAAAGTGATTGTGCTTACCGCAGCTACGGCATGTCTGGCCACGGGCAGGGCAGTTCTGAGCCCTTGAAACATGAGACCGAGACCCACAGTTACCACAGGACTGTTGAGGGCGGGGCCGAGAACGCCGTCGTTGCAGTTGCAAGACGTCCCCAGTGGAGTCGGCGCCCGCCTCGCTCTGGCTGGGTTGCGTCCCGAGGGGCAGCCGTGAGTAGAGGGAGGAGTCGTTGGCAGCTTGACTGGAGGTGGCCACTTGCTGTGTATTTAGCATAGCAGCATACTCAGCTGCTCCCTCAACCTGTAGTGCGATGGTAATTGCTCTGGACAGCAGCAGATCATCTTTTTCCAGCAGGAGAGTCTCACGCACCTTTGCGTTGTTGGTGTGTTCGATTAGCTGGTCGCGAACCATCTCGTCCTGAAGCGGGCCAAACTTGCATGAGCTAGCTAGCCCTCGCAAATTAGCTACGTACTGCCGCACAGACTCACCAGGCAGTTGGTGTCGCTGACGGAATATAAATCGCCGAAGGAGGGCACTCTGTGGAGCAGCGAAATGGGTGCTCATAAGTCCCACAGCTTCGGCAAAGCTTGTGACGTTCCCCAGAGTCCCGAGCACACGATGACCCTCTGCTCCCAAGCAGTGAAGCAACAGAGCCGTCTTCCTAGTCTGGCTCACGTCGTCGAGCCCTGAGGCGATGATGTAATTTTCAAAACTATGTAGCCAGCGAGTCCATGGTACCGGAGGCTCGCCAGGTAATGCCAGGAAGGGGGCAGGTGGTGGGAGAGAGATATCAGCCATCCTCGTCGCCAATATTGTATTTTGAAATCACGTCAGGACACAGCACTGTCGCTCGACACAACCTCTCCGTGGCATTCTTTATTTAGACTGACACAACATCAAAGGCAGACCCCGATCAAACAACCCAGAGCCCGCAGGCATCACCAATCGATCCCAGCACAATAGAACAGCACCAAATCAAATGCAGCACTGTCGATGTGTGCATACATAACAGTGGGACCGGCGCTGAGAGAGCGATTGCAACGCGAGCTAAGTATTTAATTCAGGAACGTTGGCGCTGCATTCCCATCTACTTAATGTTGTAGTCGCTGCTCTAAAAGCGGCGATTCCAGATTGATGTAAGATGTGCCCTGTGTTATTTGTGCCTTGTGAATAAACTCTTTGTAATAATTTATTAGTGTTTTTGCGTGTTGCCTGTGGATCTGGTTATTGTGGTGTGGGTAGTAGCCCTCGGTCGCGACACATGAAGATATGGGAAAGAGTAATAGAAGCTAGGTTAAGAGGAGAGGTGACGATTAGCGAGCAGCAGTATGGTTTCATGCCACGAAAGAGCACCACAGATGCGACGTTTGCTTTGAGAATGTTGATCGAGAACTATAGAGAAGGCCAGAAGGAGTTACATTGTGTCTGTAGATTTAGAGAAGGCATATGACAGGGTGCCAAGAATGGAGGTGTGGTATTGTATGAGGATGTCGGGAGTTGCAGAGAAGTATGTAGGATATGTATGAGGGCAGTGTGACAATGGTGAGGAATGACAGATGGGTTCGAGGTGGGCTTACATCAAGGATCGGCCCTGAGCCCTTTCTTGTTTGCAATGGTGATGGACAGGTTGACGGACAAGATCAGGCAGAAGTCTCCATGGACGAAGATGTTCGCAGATGACATTGTGATCTGTAGCGAGAGTAGGGTGCAGGTTGAGAGCCTGGAGAGGTAGAGGTATGCACTGGAGAGAAGAGGAATGAAAGTCAGTAGGAGCAAGACGGAATACCTATGTGTGAATGAGAGGGAGGACAGCGGAATGGTTAGGATGCAAGGAGTGGAGGTGACGAAGGCATATGAGTTTAAATACTTGGGGTCAACTGTCTAAAGTAACGGGGAGTGCAGGAGAGAGGTGAAGAAGAGGGTGCAGGCAGGGTGGAGTGGGTGGAGAAGAGTGTCAGGAGTGATTTGCGACAGAAGGGTACCAGCGAGAGTTAAAGGGAAGGTTTACAAGATGGTTGTGAGACCAGCTATGGTTTGGAGACAGTGGCACTGATGAAAAGACAGGAGGCGGAGCTGGAGGTGGCAGAGTTGAAGATGCTAAGATTTGTGCTGAGAGTGATGGACAGGATTAGGAATGATTATAATAGAGGGAATGCTCAAGTTGGATGGTTTGGAGACAAAGCAAGAGAGGTAAGATTGAGATGGCTTGGACATGTGTGGAGGAGAGATGCTGGGTATATTGGGAGAAGGATGATGAATATGGAGCTGCCAGGGAAGAGGAAAAGAGGAAGGCCAAAGAGGAGGTTTATGGATGTGGTGAGGGAGAACATGCAGGTGGCTGGTGTGACAGAGGAAGATGCAGAGGACGGGAAGAAATGGAAACGGATGATCCGCTGGGGCGACCCCTAATGGGAGCAGCTGAAAGTAGTAGTAGTAGTAGTAGTGCTTTTTTTCCGCATTTTTCCTTTCAGGCATTAGCATATACAGTGTGCATTGTTTATTTTACCAACAGAAAGATCCACATTACAAAAAAAGGTGCAGCATTATCATCTCTGGTTTCATTTTCAAGTTTTCACCTCAGAAAGTTTGCACAAATGAGGGACTTTATAAAGGAACCTATAGGACGAACAAAACAGACAGTATCTAAGAATGTTTGCATGAGATTATCTACATACCTAAGATCACAATCAGGGGAAGAAGTCCATAAATAATGACTCTGGATCAACAGTTGTATTTTATATTTTTTAGATGGTTTATATAAATGTGGAGCAACTCACAAGGTGTCAGTTGACATACAGTAATAGCCATTTGCAGTTTTCGTTGAATTCTTTAATTTTGTGTCATGCTTGTGTAAACTATAAATGAGACACATTAGTTTCTAGCTAACGGGTCTGACCCTTTAGCCGAGCGGTTAGTGATGTCGCCTTGTGGTGCAGTACACCCCGTGTCGAATCCCGCACCGGGCAAGAAAATAACCGGTTACGCTATTTACCGGAGCTTCTTTTACAATTCACATGGTTTGTTAGCTAACGTTACCTGTAACATTAATTGTGGAGCGGGAGACAGAGGGCTGTATCGGTACCCGCTCGTGACGTGACGTGACTGTGCTAGTTAACGTTACCTGGCTAGTTAACTAGTTAAAATTATCGATAGATACCTCTAATTTCTGATCACACAGATGCACAGCTAGCTAGCTGCAATAGATCATTAGTTTCTCAATTGTTTCTTGTATCATTAGTAAATAGAATGTCTATGATGATGTTAGGCACACACGACACTAGCAGCATTAGCTAGCTAGCTAACGCGGTTCTGGAGGTTTCTGAACATTGTATGACAAGTAACGTTCGCATAATGATATAGCCACTGTCAAACAGCATCAGCTAGCTAGATAACTTTAGCTAGTTTAGAGCCTATTGTATTTTTAAATCACGTCAGGACACAGCGCTGTCGCTCGACACAACCTCTCCGTGGCATTCTTTATTTAGACTGACACAGCATCAAAGGCAGACCCGATCAAACAACCCAGAGCCCGCAGGCATCACCAATCGATCCCAGCACAATAGAACAGCACCAAATCAAATGCAGCACTGTCGATGTGTGCATACATAACATTTCCCCCCCCCGGCAGGATTTCAAACTTGAAAGGTTGACACAAAGTCCTCTAGGTGGCCAGGGCGTAAACGTGTGCGAACAGGTCGCGGGGCGGCCTGAGGCTGGGCAGGCCGAGGTGGGGAGGGAGATGGCAGGGGAAGCTGAGGCCCAGAAATGTCTGGGGCCCTTGTAGGAGCTGCATGAAGCCCCGGGGCGTCTCGCCATGCTGAGGGAATGGCTATGGTTGTGTCACCAGCTGTGTGTGGCGGAGCTGACACCTTCCGTAGACGACTGGAGTGCCACCGAGTGCCATCGCTGAGGAGGTAAGTGGCTGGGCCCAGCCGATGGGTGACTTGGAGAGGAGAGGACCAGTATGAAGCCATTTTATTGTCCCTGTGGGGCCTGCGGACCCTGACCCAGTCTGACACATTGATGTCTGGCACCCTGGTTCGTTTTGACTGGTCAAACCGTTGCTTCATCCGCGTCTGCTGACGAGTGACTGAGGCTCTGACCCCAGAGGGAGGTGCCTGAGGTGTGGAGGGGCGGAGCCTGTCAAGGGGCATGCACAGTTCCCGGCCTAGCATGAGAGAGGCTGGGGAGACGCCTGTGGTCGAGTGCTGTGTGGCCCGATAGTGCAGCAGAGTGTGACGGATGGCCTGCGTGAAAGAGCACCCTTGGGCCATGTGTGCTCTGAGGCCGTTCTTCAGTGACTGGTGAAAACGTTCAACGCCGCCATTGGCCTGGGGGTGGTAGTACGCAGTGCGTATATGACGGATGCCCTTGCTTTCGAGATAAGCAGTGAACTCAGCAGAGACCAGCTGAGGGCCGTTGTCAGTGGTGATGGCCTTTGGGAGGCCCCAGCGAGAGAAAAGAGAGTCCAGGAAGTCGATGATGATCTGTGAGGTCACAGTGCCGGAAGTGGTGAGTTCAGGCCATTTTGAGTGTAGATCGTAGGTGACCACCATGAAGCGTTGGTGGTGGGGAACTCCATGGATCTCACCACAAATGTCCAACTGCAGGTGTTCCCAGGGCTGAGAGGGCCAGGCGAGAGGTTGCAGGGGTGGGGGAGCCTGGTGGCCAGTCTTGCCACTCACAAGGCAGGCAGAACAGTCCTTCACCAGAGCCTCAATATCTCTGTCTATCCCCGGCCACCACACCAGGTCTCGGCAGCGCTGTTTCAGTTTCACAATGCCCAGGTGGCCTTCATGCGCCGTATTCAAAACACGTGCACGGAGAGCAGCTGGGACCACTGTGCAAAACCCACGTGCCACGCAGGTGTCGTTCCAGCAGGAGAGCTCCTGTCTGACTCGGGCGAACGCAGCCAGCTCCTCTGGGACCTTGTGAGGCCAGCCGTTCTGGATGTAGGTGCAGAGCTGGGAGAGGACAGGGTCCTGTTCGGAGGCTTCCCTCAGCTCCTGCAGAGAGACAGTGGCCTGGAGGGGTGTGTGTAGCATTTGGACAATGTCCTTTTCCACACAGTCAGAGTCCGTCTGTGGAGCTGGGGTGGAGACAGAGCGAGAGAGCAGGTCGGCGACAACATTGTCTCTGCCTGGGGTGAACTGCAGGCTGAAGTTGTACTGGCGGAGGCGGTCAGACCAGCGGTGCAGCCTCAGGGGTTTGTGGCCTGCCCCAGATGTGGACAGCAGCGCTGTCAGGGCCTGGTGATCTGTCCTGAGGGTGAAGGAGCGGCCATAGAGGTAGAGGTGCCACCTTTCACAAGCCCAGATACAGGCTAACGCCTCACGCTCACCCACGGAGTACCACTGCTCGGTCAGGTTGAGGGCATGGGAGGCGAAGGCGATGGGCTTCTCCACACCGTTCTGGGTTTGAGACAGCACGGCCCCTATCGCTGTGGCTGATGCGTCACAGGTCACAAAGGTGGAGCTGGAGATGTCGAAGTGAGCCAACACTGGTGGTGAAGTCAGTTGAGTCTTGAGATCACGCACAGCATCACTGCATGCCTTTGACCACACCCATGGCTCGTCCTTACGCAGCAGCTGGCGCAGGGGGGCTGTGGTCGCAGAGTACTGGGGAAGAAACCTCAGGTAGTAACTTGTCATACCCAGGAAGGAGGCGACATGGGCGGCCGAGCTGGGCTCAGGGATGGCCTGAATGGCGTCCACGTTGGATTGTAGTGGAGTTACACCGCTCGCTGACAGCCGGAACCCCACGAAGTCGATGGCTGGCACAGAGAGGACACATTTCTCAGCATTGAGAGTTAGCTTGTGCTTGGACAGGGCTGCGAAGACCATGTTAAGGCGCTTGTCGTGGATTTCACTGGTGGGCCCGTGCACCACTATATCGTCCAGATAAATGGCCACGCCCAGTATGCCAGCCAGCACGGAGACCATGATTTTCTGGAAGCAGCTAGGGGCGGAGCTGAGACCGAAAGGCATCCTGGTGTAGCGAAACACTCCTGCATGTGTCACAAAGGCTGTGAGGTTTCGGCTGCTGGGGTGGAGGGGCACCTGTAAGTACCCCTGTCTGAGGTCGAGCTTGGAGAACACCTCAGAGCCATAGAACTGAGCAGTGAGTTCTTCTGAGGTGGGCAGTGGATACTTATCAGGGACCACTGCCTTATTTACTGCACGTAGATCGACGCAGACACGCAGGCCCCCCGACTTCTTCTTAGCCACCACGAGGTTTGAGACCCAAGGTGACGCGTCCACCGGTTCAATGATGCCAGCACAATAGAACAGCACCAAATCAAATACAGCACTGTCGATGTGTGCATACATAACAGAGCCCCCCCCAAAGGGAAAAAACCATTGACTAAGATCACAACTCTGTTCATCGTAGTTAACGTGGCAGCAATATTGGGGAGAAATAATTATTTTTACAATATGTGACATCAATTTACCAGAGCTATTTTCACAATTCACATGTTTTATTAGCTAACTTTAGTCATTACCTGTAACTGTGGAGCGGGAGACAGAGCAGAGAGCTGTATCTGTACCCGCTCGTGACGTGACTGTGCTGCCTAGAAGGATTCTGATTGGTCAGCATATTTTGCGGTCCAGAGGGCCCGATCTGACTGTGACCACGCAGGTAGAACAGAGGTACCGGTGCAACATAAAGACAGGCATGGTTCACAGATTTACTGCTACATGCCAAATAAGAACCGCTACAATATGCCCTAAAAAAATTGATAATTTATTTTCATTATTCTTATTACAACCATAATACTGTAACCTTATTCAATTGTGTCCACAGCGATCTGTACAAGGTGGGCAATATTGAGAGCAGGCACGGCTCCAGGATTTCAGTTTTGGGTGGGCCAGGCCAGTTATGGATGGGCCTGGAATTCCCTAGGGGGGTCCGGGGGCATGCTCCCCCAGAAGAACATTTTTCAATATTGATATTTTAAATGCATCAATTTGGTGCATTTTGAGACCAAAATCGAGCTAGATAGAATAACAAATGTAATCACAAAAAACCCTCATAATTCATGCAACATTGACAAAATGAGCCAAAATGTTAAAAATTACTCAGTGCAAAATATATATTGCTTGAACAGCAGCAGTACCATCACTTGCCAACGTTGAAAGCCAGTGAGTGACCATTTTGAACTATAATTCTATCACTGACCGACCAATAGAGGGCGCAACACAACAGGTCTGTGACCAAGCAACCACAGCCCAATCAAAGGCCCTGTCCCAATACCCATCCTACGCGCTACCTAGAGTGGTGCAGTTTGGTATTACAGCGTTGCGTGGGGCATGCAAAGTCCCCTTTGGGAAGGAGGTTTAAATGAATTGAATTGGAACGCCTGAGTAACGCGAGCAGAGCAGCGAGCCAGTATTCAGAACTCGCTCATAACGTTATCTGTCATGTAAAGACATGCGTGTCCCGTGAACTTGCTTGCGCATGAACATCAACATATAAAATTATGTTTATAAAAACTATTTTTAGCACAAAATCATGCGATTATTGGCTGATTTCGAATCATTTATGACTAAATGAAAATTTGTAAAAAATAATATAATATATTTTTTTGGGGTAGGAAAATTGTAGGGTGGGCCTGGTGAAAAGTGGGCGAGCCTAGGACCATCAGGCCCACCCATAACGCCGTGCCTGATTGAGAGTGATGATTCAATAGTGATCATGTCACACGAGGTGTACCAAGCTACAAACAAGCTGTCTGTTAACAAGGCAAGTGGCTTAGATCACATTACTGCTGAACACCTTAAATATGCCAGTCCGAGGTTAGCTCCTCTCCTTGCTATCTGTTTTACTGACTTTATGGTCCATGGCTTGTTACCAGACTCAGTGTTGTCTGTACTGTTAGTACCAGTCATTAAGGACAAAGTTGGTAAAGTATGCAGCCTTGAGCAGTGTTTCTCAACCGGGGGTCCGCGGACCCCTAGTGGTCCGTGGTGTAATTGCAAGGGGTCCGTGAAAATAAAATATCTTTAAAAAAATATCCTATGACATTTATAGAAATAGGATTATTTTACTCATATGTGACTGAGACCTTTATCTACCTAAACTATAAAGGGTAACAGGACTTTTTTCTCTAATTACATCTGTTTCACAAGTGTAATTTATTGTAATTTAATAAGAGATCTCACTCCCGTTTGCATTGTTAAAAGTTACTGCATAAAAATTCTGTTGTTACATATATCTGAAAGTTACTGAATACATATTCTGTTTTGTTACATATATCTGAAAGTTACTGCATAAGAATTCTGTTTTGTTAACTATATCTAAGTTACAACTGAAAGCTCTTATTTTTGCCCCAAAGAGTGAATAAATGCTATAATGCAATTTAAAATGCAGTTTCTACTGTTTCTATCAAATTGCAACCCCCCTCCCCCAAGATCAGGTGGAGAGGTCCTCAGGGTAGATCAAAAATACGCAGGGGGTCCAGGACCCCAAAAAGGTTGAGAACCACTGGCCTAGAGAACTACAGGCCTATAGCTCTAGCCAGCATACTGTCAAAAGTCCTAGAACGAATACTGCTGGATAGAGTACATGAATTTATCAACTCCACAGATAACCAGTTTGGTTTTAAAGCTAGACATGGCACTGACTTATGTATATATGCCTTAAAGGAAATTGTAAACAAATACAGAGGCCAAAACTCATCAGTTCTTATGTGTTTTATTGATGCTTCTAAAGCTTTTGATAGTGTTAATCATAGAAAGTTGTTTGTTAAATTGAGTCAAAGAGGGGTCCCTAAATACATTGTGAGAATTCTGGCTTATTGGTATGCCCACCAGACTATGCCAGTGAAATGGGGTAATAGTGTTTCAGCCCCATTTGGGGTTAGCAATGGTGTCAGACAAGGGGGAATTCTGTCTCCGGTTCTCTACAATTTATATATTGATGATTTGTCCAAGCAGCTGAAAGCCTGTAACACTGGGTGCATGACTGGCAATACCTTGGTGAACCATATTATGTATGCAGATGACCTTGTCATTCTTAGTCCCTGTAGCGCTGGTCTTCAGCAGCTCCTTGATATATGTTCTGTGTATGGTGTGGAGCATGATATCAAATACAATGCTAGTAAGAGTGTTGTCATGATCTGCAGAACCAAAGAGGTCAATCATCTAAAATTTCCTGATTTTAAATTGTCTGATAATAATCGTGTGGTATGTAATAAGGTGAAATATCTTGGGCACTATATTACTGAACAAATGACAGACGATGATGATATTTATAGGCAATGCTGCATGATGTATGCACAAGCAAACACTCTGTCACGCAAGTTTGGTATGTGTTCAGTTAGTGAAGATCTCTCTGTTCAGAGCATATTGTACAACACTCTATACTGCACACCTGTGGTCAAACTATAAAAAAGCAAGCTCACAGAGGCTGCGAGTGGCTTATAATGATGCTATGAGAATACAGCTAAAAAGACCTAGATGGTGTAGTGTAAGTGAAATGTTTGTGGCTGCAGGAGTCAGTACCTTTCAGGCTCTTCTAAGAAATCTTATGTATAAATTTATTTGCCGGCTTAATGACTCTGATAATGTAATTATCAACAGTTTGACTAATATAAGATTCAGTGCCACACGCTACCAATCCCGGCTATGGGACCACTGGTATAGCTGCCTTCTTTTAACACACTGACTTGTTCAATTTATGTAATTGTATTGTGTTTACTCTGTGTATTGTCTAGGGATTTGACCCTTTAGTCGAGCGGTCAGCGATGTCTCCCGCGGTGCGGGCGATACGGGTTCGCGCCGCGGCAGTTCCTGTGGTTGCCCCCCGAATTCGTTACATTGGTGTCAGAAGTGGGATGCTGGCCATCGCAAGCGTATGCGCACAGAGACGTGAAGGCGCTGATATGCTTAAGCGCGGGGACGCGCTTCCCGAAGTAGGGGAATAGTGTAACGTGCATGGATCAGTAGACACGTTGGCCGCCGGCTGACGCTTCTGACCCTTTAGGCGTGCGGTCAGGGATGTCTCCCGCGGTGCGGGCAACACGGGTTCGCGTCCCGGCCGCGGCAGGTTCTGTGGTTGCCCCCCGAATTTTCTCCAATACTATGGGGGAACCCCCAAGCTTAATTTTTCCTTTCTTATGGGAGGTCCCTTGTTTGTTATGGGAGGTCCAGACCCCCCCCCCCCATTCGAGCCCTGTCTTTATTTCACGATAGGACTGGTTGGAGAGTACGTCTTGCATCCACAACCCTTTTAGTAATGCCCTATAAAGTTAAATCAAGGGCGCATGTGTCTACATTTCTTTTTAAGGGAAAACCCAAATAATCCTGTGAATAGTGACAAGACTTGTCAAATATTGCCCAAGGACTTCGGTTAGGTAGCACTACCTACAGGGCGGCAAACATGTCCATGTGTTGC
Organism: Lampris incognitus; assembly: GCF_029633865.1. Classification (NCBI taxonomy): domain Eukaryota; kingdom Metazoa; phylum Chordata; class Actinopteri; order Lampriformes; family Lampridae; genus Lampris; species Lampris incognitus. The sequence continues at coordinate 31,574,209 of NC_079211.1, forward strand.
CTCAGCGCTTTACTTTGTCAAATGAGGGTATAGTGTCGAGCTGGACACAGCTAATGTTTAAGAGGACTCACAGAATTGTTCTTGAATTTACAATACAATTTATACTCCCTCCTCAATGACAAAGGTAAAGCAAAATATCAGAAGCATCACTCATGTGTTCAACAGGCTGGGTTCTGCATTTAATTCTTCCCCATGTGCAGCTAATGTTTTTGTCCTGTATAAGTAACGAGGACAAAGCAGTATAACACACTTAAATTCAAAATCAGCTCTTATTGCATGCAACTAGTAGTAAGAAACCCAAAGGCCATAGCCCATTGTGCCCTTATACTCCTTGGACATGATCAAGATAAATTATAGCTGAGAGAGGATTTTTTAATTGATTTTTTAATTTTTAATTGGCAACATTAACATTGGTTGTACTTTAACCTTGGACCTAAGTGGTCTTTATTGCATACAGAAGAGGAAGTTGTGATATGCAGCTGTTAATGTTTTGCCATGTGTTGCATGGGGAGGTCCGTATGGGTCAATAAAAGCACATTATGGGCCTTTGAGCTTTTTGTTTGCATATATCCACAGTCAAACAGAAAGATTACGAGGGCACGGTGATAAAAAAGAATGATTACATAACCTTATGATGATAACTTAATTTATTCAGGGTTTATAGACCCAGCTTTTCATGTTTACTTTTGGCCAGTTCTTTCAAAATGGCGATGAACATGTTCAGGGTTGGAGTTTGCATGCTCTCCCCGTGTCTGTGTTGGTTTCATCCAGAGGTCCGGTTTCCTCCCACAGCCACAAACACGTGTAGGTCAGATGAATCGCCCGTACTGAATTGTCCATAGGTATGAATGTATGTATGTGTGTGTGTGTGTGTGTGTGTGTGTGTGTGTGTGTGTGTGTGTGTGTGTGTGTGTGTGTGTGTGTGTGTGTGTGTGTGTGTGTGTGTGTGTGTGTGTGTGTGTAATGGCCTGGCGGCCTGTCCAGGGTGTCTCCCCACCTGCCGCCCAATGACTGCTGGAATAGGCTCCAGCATCCCCGCGACCCTGATGTCTTGTACTTTATAGTACTTATATTAGTAATGAATGGACTGGAGACCAAGGCATAACGTTGACCTTTTACTGGCCATATCGTCACATCTCAACACTTGCGCATGCACGCTCATTACATATCAAAACCTGCTCACTACATCTCCCCCTTTTAAACTGATACTTTCAGGATCTTTACAGAAAAATTAAATCATAAGTTAATAAAGCCTAATGCTGATTTTACCAACAAGGCAGGGGAACAGCTGGCACCTTAAACATCTCTGTAAACATGAGCATATGTAAACTGGTCAAATGAACTTCACATTTCACATCTCATATCTAGACACACATTTCACATCCCACTTCTGACACCATGTCTTGTACTTTATAGTACTTATATTAGTAAATGAATGGACAGGAGACCAAGACATAACGTTGACCTTTTACTGGGCATATCTTCAAGTCTCAACACTCGCGCATGCGCGCTCATTACATATCAAAACCTGCTCACTACACCTGAGAGCAGGATAATCGGTTCGAATAATGGGTGGATGGATGGGTGTTCAGGGCTGTCAGCACACCAGTCAGTACCAGCATTCCACCAGACGATGGTGTGTTTGCTCCATCCCTGTTAGCTGGCTGCTCCATGGAGCACTCAAATTACGACAACCCTGAGGCGAATATTCACAAGGATGGTGGTTGTGATGATGATGATGATGATGATGATATATTTTTATTTTGAACATGTAAAAAAAACCATATAAACACAAAACAAGGATAATAATAAAACGAAATGAACGATAAACCTATACAACAAACTCAAAAAGCAATTTCTCATGAACGACACAAGTACATGTTCAAAAAGGAGTACACAGTAAAATCCTGAGTGTTAATTTAACTTCCCGAGTGTTTAACTCCGAGAGTGTACAAATGGATCTTAACACCCAGTTTTTTTTACTGTGCAGGAGGAAGTATACGCTTATCTATTCCTACATTCCTACCCCTTCTCCACTACTCATAAATTAACCCGTAATCTTTATCTTGTATACAATTTATAAAGAAATTATCCCGACTCTACGTACAACCAAAATATCACACGGTGTCAATAATATAAAACTAAACAGATATCACAGCCCTTCCTCATCCCTATACCTCTTAAAAATATTATATATACACATATTGTAGCGAATTCGAGGGGCAACCAGAGGAACTGCCGCGGCTGGGAAGCGAACACTTATTGTCTGCACCGCGGGAATCATCGCTAACCGCTCGACCAAAGAGTCCGACTCATCAGCTGGCAGCCAACATCTCTACTTATCCATGCACGTTACAATATATATATTGTGCCTCTTCTTGAACTGAATATTGTTTGTACAGCTTGAGTTTCACATTCAAACTATTCCACAAATTCACCCCACAGATCGAAATACACATACGGTTCATTTCTTTAAATTGAACTTTCTTCTCAAATTATCACCCCCCTCTCTGTCAAAGAGCATTGCTGTATATTACCCGGTGGTAAATTATTTCTTGCTTTATACTGTAGCGAATTCGGGGGACAACGCAACTATAGGAACAGCCGTGGCCGGGAAGCGAACCTGTGTCGCCCGCACCGCAGGAGGCATCGCTAACCGCTCGACTAAACGGTCCGACCCGCCTGCAGGTTTACTAATCCATGGACGTTACACTATCCCCCCTCCTTCGGGAAGCGCGTCCCCGCGCTTAAGCATATCAGCTCCTTCACGCCTCTGGGCGCATACGCCTCCGATGGCTCCATCCCACTTCTGACACCAATGTAGCGAATTCGGGGGACAACGTAACCACAGGAACTGCCGCGGCCGGGAAGCGAAACCGTTTCGCCCGCACCGCAGGAGGCATCGCTAACCGCTCGACCAAAGGATCCTACCCGCCAGCCAGCGGCCAGCGTGTCTACTAATCCATGCACGTTACAATACATTATTTGGGCTGTGTTAAATTCTACGAGACCCGTGAACTTTAAGGTACGTGACTTTTAAAACAGCGTGTTAGTGTGTTCGCGAAATCCTACAGTGTTAATTGTCCTTATGACCTTTTTTTTGCAGCATGCATAATAGACGTAGTTTGCTTTTGTAGGCGTTACCACATACATCCACAGTCATTCAGATATGGCAATACAAGTGAACAATATAGTGTGTACAATGCTTTATGATCCAGAATGTGCCTTGTTTTTCCCAGGACTGCAATGCTCCCTGCCAGCTTTGCTACACATAGTATTTTATATGAGGTTTCCGGCTGATTTTGTGGTCTGTTATGCAACCTAGAAATGTACTTTTGTATACACTTTCTATGTTGACATGGTCTATCATATTTTGTACTTGAATGTTTATTTTACAATTTCCAAACAACATAATCTTTGTTTTGCTCAAATTTCATAATACTTTGTTTATATCAAACCACCTTTTTAATTGAATAATTTCTGTTGTGATCGCTTCCAAATGTTCTCCCCCAGAACAGAAAATATTGGTGTCGTCCGCGAATAAGACAAATATCAACATTTTGAAACTCTGCATATATCGTTTATGCAAGGTCGTCGCAGAGGAGGGTGAAGCCCTGCTCGTTGACATGTATGCGCATGAATCATAGTCACACGCATATAGCTATTCTAGTGCTACTTCGCGGTTAATCTCGGCGTAATACATTTTTTAACAAATAGAACAATAAGCGGCGGTATGATGGCGCAGTGGTTAGCGCGATCCCCTCACAGCAAGAAGGTTCTGGGTTCGAACCCCGGGGTTGTCCAACCTTGGGGGTCATCTCGGGGCGTCTACTGTGTGGAGTTTGCATATTCTCCCCCTGTCTGCGTGGTGTGCGCCGGTTTCCTCCCACAGTCCAAGGACATGTAGGTCAGGTGAATCGGCCATACTAAATTGATGTGAATGTGTCGGTCCCGTGACGGGCCTGTCCAGGGTGGCTCCCGACTGCCGCCCAGTGACTGTGGGGATAGGCTCCAGCATCCCCGCGCCCCCAATTGAATAATAGATGGATGGATGGATGGAATAATACAGCATCATCATGCACAGTAAGTCACCAGCCAGACATAGTTGCACAGGGTGGCACATCTGCAAGAGAGGTTTGACCAGTCATAAAAGCAGAGCACATCATCAAAAGTGCAGAAAACGAGTGTGTCTACTGAAACTTACCACAATGTAAGTTCCTGTGGTCAATGTGTATGACAGCATAAGATTAAAACAGTTTCAAGTTCAACAGAATCTTCTTCATTCCTCTTTTCATAGCCCTTAACGTGGTGTTATCATTTCACTATACTTTTCATCATTAACTTCCTGCCAAATACAACACCAGCCTGTTCCTTGGAGGACTTGTCGTTGAGGAGAATTTAGCTGGCTGTTTACTTCAACACTCAAGCTAACATTGAATGAGAACAGTACATAATCTCAGCTGTGACTTTTTGTTATTATAGTCTTTCAAAGGCTGTAAGAAATGGAAACGAATGATCCGCTGTGGCGACCCCTAACGGGAGCAGCCGAAAATAGTATAAGTAGATAGTCTTTCAAAGGCTAAAGCCCAATTTATGCTCTAAATGTCGGCTAGCCAACATTTGGAGTATAAATTGAGCCTAAGTCTTCAAAAGTCAACTGTAAAACTATTGGCTTTACATTATCAAGTCAGCTAAGCGGTCACTTTATTTCAGCAGTTGAAGTATGACAGTATTTTACAATTCAATATTTCAGGTCTATATCACCCAATGTCAAGTTTATGCCTTATGTGACGCACTTTGCATTTCCTTTGAATATGAAATGTGCTATTATACGAGTAAACCTGTCTTGCTTTGCCTTATGTATAATTGGAAGACAATAAATGGCACCCTTTATCCTTCATTAAAGGATCAAGGAAGGACAGCCAGGCACAATGGTTAGCGCGGTCGTCTCACAGCAAAAAGGTCCTGGGTTTGAACCCCAGGGTAGTTCAACCTTGGGGGCTGTCCTGGGTCGTCCTCTGTGTGGAAAATGAAAAAAAAAACTGAAAAATTTGTTAGATTTTTTTGACATGTGATCTTGACAATGAATAATGGAATTAACACATAGGAATTCCATTTTAGAAGCATGTTGGGCCAAGAACATTTATAAAAAAGCAAAAACAAAAACGATCTACTACTACTAGTACTACTTACGACTGTCCCCATTCCGTTAGGGGTCAGTAGATCACTCATTTCCATCTCTTCCTGTCCTCTGCATCTTCCCCTGTCACACCAACCACCTACATGTCCTCCCTCATCACATCGATAAACCTTTTCTTTGGCCTTCCTTTTTTCCTCTTACCTGGCAGCTCCATCTTCAGCTCCATCTTGACATAATTCATAAACAAATTATATATATATATATATATATATATATATATATATATATATATATATATTCATAAACACACACACACACACACATATATATATATATATATAAACCTTGCAGGAGTGGAGGCCCTAGAGGTGTGAGGCCCTGTGCGGTCGCACATTTTGCACAGCCCAGCGACGGTTCTGCATTTATATACAAAAGGGGCCTAATATTGACCCCTGAGGGACTCCACAATTATTATCTATTCATATTGATTGATGTTCACCTATCTTTACAAATTGTTGCCTGTTTCTTGAATGGCTTCTCAACCAATTCAGCAAAACCTTTCTGATATCATACCGTTCCAATTTATCAAGTAATATATTGGGATCAATGGTATCAAAAGCTTTTTTTAGATCTATAAATATTCCTACTGTATACTTTTTTGTCTATAAAAAATAGCAATTTCTTCTATTGATTCAATCAGCCCCGGAGATATTGATTTGTTTGTTCTGAATCCATTCCGGCTGTCAGTCAGCAATTTGTGTCTTCTCAGTGATTTTGTCTAGTCTATTAGTAAAGACCCTGTGATGTTCCTGTGATGGCCTGGTGGCCTGTCCAGGGTGTCTCCCCACCTGCTGCCTAATGACTGCAGGCATAGGCTCCAGCATCCCCGTGACCCTGAGAGTAGGATAAATGGTTTGGATAATGGATGGATGGAAGGATGTCAGTAAAGAGTTTTTCCAATATCTTGGAGAATTGGGTAAGAAAATGAACAGGCCTCTAATTTGTGTAGTGGTGTCCATCCCCAGTTTTATATAATGGTATAACATTTGCAATTTTCATTTTGCTTGGAAATTTACCAATTTGAAATGACAAGTTACAGATGTGAGTTGGTGGTTTTGCAGTATCATCAATGACTTCCTTGACTATTGTCATATCAATTTCATTCCAGTCAGTAGAAGTTTTGTCTCACATTTGCTTACAATATGCAAGATTTCATTTTCTTCTACTGCTCTAAGAAAAGGCTCTGATTTCTATCTCCATAGTCATTCATCAGTCCCCTCTTTGGTTGTTTCTGGGTCATTGAGATTTTCGGCCGATTTTGGTCCCACGCTTACAAAGAATTTATTAAAACCAATAATGACTTCATCCATATTATTTATGGTCTTATCGTTATCAATAAAATAGAGGGTAAATTGAGTAGCTCGATCCGTTTCCAAGAATGATGTTTAATACACTCCATATACCTTTAATGTTCATTTTATTATTCTCTAATATTTTACTGTAGTATTCCTTACATAGCCTCATAATATTAGTTAACTTATTTTTACATGTTTTAATATTTCTTAACAGCCTCTTTAGTTCTATACGTTATGAATTCTCTATATAGAACATGTTTGTTTTTGCGGGCATTTTGTAATGCCTTTGTGATTCATGGGATCTGTATACTTTGTTTCCTACTGTTTTTTTTATTGGGCAACTTTAGTCATATAATTATTTGAATACTTTTAAGAATGTTTCATATGCTTTGTCGATATCTTCTTCTTCATATATTATTCTCCAATTTTGTGTTAGTAATTCATTCCTAAATGCCTTCATGGATTCTTCTGTCCTTGCTCATTTGTATTTCAAGTTGTTGGCATCCTTATCCTTCTTGTAGTTACTGTTATAGCCTGCAAACATCCAATAAATGGTCACCAATTTAATTTATTAATAGCCTGCTCTGTGTATTGTCTTCCATAACATTTGTGAATATATTAACTGTTAGTGTGGCACAGTGTGATGTAATTCTGCTAGGTCTAGTGATTTTTGGATATAAGGTCATGCTCTACATTGCACTGATAAACTCTTCTGTCATTGTATGCTGATTTGGATTTAACGGAGCTATACTGAAATCCCCACAGACGAACATTGCTGTTTGAATTGTTTTAGCAAACATTTCTTCGATCCAGTCCTTGCATATTTCAATATTACATCCCGGTGCTCTATATATACAGCTCACGATTATATTTTTATTTTTTCCATAAAGATTTCTATTGTAATGCTTTCTAGCACGTCATCAACCGCTGATGTCATGCTTTCCGCCACCTAATGATTGATTGACGCTTTTATCCACATACAATACCACACCCTCTCCATTCTTGTTCTTCCTTTTCATATAAGTCAGTTTGTATCCATTGAACTCAAAGCCCACATCCTTCTCAGGGCTGAGCCAAGTCTCTGATATAGCTACTATATTGAATGGTGTCTTAAAGATTCGTTGACGTTTTGGAAGTTGGGATATAGGCTTCCACTGTTAAAGTGGATAATTGATATTTTATGATCAGACTTAACCTTCATGCTGAACTGATCATCTGTGTAGTAACAGCTATTTTTATCACTGATGAAATTATTTTCCATATCAATATAACTTTTCATATCTTGCGATTTATGCTTGTTATATTCAAAAGTTTTCAATCCCAGTTTATCATAGCCCAATACTTGTTTTTTTTCCCTGTTCACCATTAGTGATTAGTGATGTTAACATGATTTAATCAAAAAATAATGCCTGTAAAAGTATGGGATTCAGATCATTTGAAATATTCCTCGTCAATCTATAATGTTTGGTGACTACTTACATTGAATCACCTCTGCGAAAATGAACCAACTTCCCATTAGATACATAAACCATTTATGACACAGTGTTATTTCCACAATATTGTAACTTGGACTGCCTATTTACTCATGCAAGGCTATTCATTTGATCACAAACAACATTGAACAGATAGTATGTATTGCATATCCCATATAGTCTCATCTTTTAACTTCTTGGAAATGTGTGCATTTTTAATGCAACTTGCTTAAGATTTAATAGTTCTCAGTAAAAACTGAAGTCATACTTCTTAAGTAATAGCACATGACAAGCTAATGATAAGCTGTATGCACAGTATTAGGCTGAAAAAAAGAAAACTAAGAAGCATCGAAATTACATAAAACCTTCTGCTCCTTTTTCCACCAACAGTAGTTGGTTCATCTCATCTGTCTTACACACCTGTCAGGGTCATGCATTGTTTGTGTTTGACTGGCTCTTTTAAACTGTTGATTAATAAGGGACATCCCAGAAAAAGTTTTTTTTTCTGCTCTGCATCCTTTACCCATTTTCTTTGTGATGAATGTGGGAAGGGCAAAGAAAGGAAAGATCTGTATCAAAGCCAAGATGACTTACATTACCAGAGGGGGTCACTAGCCACCAGTTTATTTCATATTTTCATATTCCACTTTCAATTCCCCATCCTCCCCACAGTCTCAGTGAACCCCCTGTTTCTCATAAGAAACCTTGTTCTTGTACTATAGGTGCTCTCATCCACTGTTCACCTTAATTTCATTGATACTTCATATGTGTGTATATGCATGTGTGTGTGTGTGTGTGGGGGGGGGGGATACAATGGTTGTGTCAGCCATCAGCATCATTGCAGCTCAAAGTTGTGTGCCATATTAATAAATGGTAGCCCTGGCAACAGTGTTCGGTGTGTGAGTCAGAGGAGCTAGCTGAGGCAGAGGGGAGGGCAGGGCACCATGACCACACACAGTAGCCCTAAAATGGCCGCTCTCTAAAACGTCCTCCGGTGCAAGCTGAAGATCATTTTCACAAACCATGTACCTGCAAAAAAAAAAAAAACGAAAAAAAAGAAAGAAAAACAAGGTAAACCAAGCAGCCATTAAATCAAAAGGGTGCTGCATGATTGTTTCTGAACACGTAAGGTCTTCGGAGATTACTTGTTTTGTATCTTCCATTGTCTTGTCAACGTATACCCAACATAGCGTAGGCCGAGCTAAATATATTTAATCACTTGTGTGACAGATGAGAATGTTTTAAACATCATTAAGATTATGTAGAGTAAACAGTTATGGTGTTGATGCCTCACCACTTGGGTGTTCCTCCTACAGCAGTGGGATTGGTGGATTATGTTGTGGTTGTGATGCACATTCCTCTGTATCTGTGAGGACTGCATGATATTTTAATGTGACCATAATGGTGGCTGAGGATGTTTGGTGTTTTCAGCCAAATGTATAAATCAACGAGATTGGTGCAGACAGCAGTTGCCAACCAGCACAAGCTTCTTGTAGTCCCTCTGGCTCAGTCCACAGAGGGAGCAAGTGGCACCAGGAGGCACTGGAAATATGGCATACCTGACAGAGGAAGAAAATGAAAGACCCTGGAAGACATACAGGGGAGAAGGACATAAAGCCGTAGACAGTACATATGGAAAAGGGGTTAGTTATCACCACTCCCAGTCTGAGCTGTTGTGCAGTCTGTTACGGTGTGTTTTGTGACCTCAGTCACGTATACACAGTGCAGCCTTGTCTCCAGTCATCATTCTCCCTATAAAGTAAACAGCAACTGGCTGCTTTGGGATCATTCACTTACTATAATCTCCTCCCTGCTTTTGTTTGCTGTAGGGCTCCAATCGCCCCGGGAAAAGCAGATTACAAATCTGACCACTTCCCAAAGATTACAACTGCTGTACATACTGTAGCAGTTCAGGGCCTTCGAGTGGTTGGACGTACAGTAGACTTCTTTTCTCATTGAGATGAAAATTGCTGCAAAATGTCGATGTTGATTGATGCATGAAAATTAAATGTAAGTTCAATTCCGTATTAGAAATGAACAGAATTGGCGGGGCTACAGTGCTCTTCAGCTCTTCATTGCAACATGAGTTGATGTCACTGTGCCGCGCTCGGAAAAATACAACTTCTTTTCATCTGTACTATAAAGCATCCACCATCCAGCAGTTCCCAACATCTTGAAGGCATTAGGAGATTTCAGCACCAACTTGATGAACTAAGTCTCCTCTTTCTTTGCTACACAATATATAATTTTGAGTCCTTCAGCAGATAGGAATATCTTCTCCTCATGTTGTGTTGACAAAGTGCTCTTAAATAGAGCCGGGAGCCCAAGTGAAACCAGATTGTTCGGAGAGATAGTGGAGTGCGAGGGTAACATGCAGTAAATCAGATACTGCAGGGAGACAAAGGATAGCAGCCAGAGATCCACAGATAGAGAGAGAGTAACACCTTTCTGTGTTAGCGCCTACTGAGAGAGTTGTAGTTGTCGTAAAAAACAGTACTGTGGAATATTGTGTTGACATATTAATTGTACAGTCGTATACCATGTCTGGAATATATTTCTATATATCGCCATGCTAAATAAATATTGGCATTTACATGTTTAGTTATAGAAATTTTATTCCACTGAAAAGAACGCATAGGAGAATGTCTTCTTTTCTAAACAGTGAAACCCCCCCTCCCAAAAAAAAATCCTCTGCTCCAATCACTAAATGTGGATAATACACGATGTTAAGAGGATCAAGGGATTCCTAACTTTACATTTGGAATGCAGATAGCATGGCACCAGACTTTATCCAGTAGTATATGATGGAGTCCTGAGTGCAATTGCTTGTCAATTTCAGTGGCTAATGAATGAGTCTGCTGGCTTTGATGCGGAAGCAGGTCACATGCCTGTGGTGTGTGTGCATGTGTGTGTGTTTGCCTGTGTGTGTGTACTTGTGGGTGTGTTTGCATGTGTGTGTATGTGTGTGTGTTCATGTTTGCATATGTGTGTGTGTGGGGGGGTGTATGTATGCACGTGCGAGGTTGTGGGGAAGAAGATAGAGAGAAATACTGGGATTAGTAAAAAGGTTGAAAGCTGTCAGACAAGATGGATGCAAGATTTATTTGGTGAAAACTTTACACGCACGCACACACACACACACACACACACACACATACACACACACACACACACATGTGCTCAGCGGTGGAGGGGTTGAGGTCCCAGAGCGTGGATACCTCACTTGGATGAACGCACACGCACGCACGCACGCACGCACGCACACACACACACACACACACACACACACACACACACACACACACACACACACAATTCATTCGTGCAGGCTGTCCCCAAACTGCATATCCTACTGGGCTGCACTCCAATCAGCAGGATTAATGAAGAGGTATCATGTTTTACAGTAACAGTGTGTGAGGCTTCAGGGAACAAACGGGTAAGGTCTGCCATTTCTCAAGCCTGTCTTCAATAATGTAATTGACTTTAGGTTAGGAGATAGC